>NC_143522.1:49366956-49644456 GCF_031878675.1 Megascapheus bottae | reverse complement strand
CTTCTCTGAACCACGCTGGCCAGTGTGTAGGGTATGGGGTGGGCTGAGAAGGAAAGGGCAAAGCAGGGCACAAAGCAAGTGGGCTCATGACATTTCCCCTTTTATTATGTGTGTCCACTGAGCTGTCCTCTATCTACTTGTAATGGGTTCTTCTATGGCAAGTTGACCTTTTGGCTGAATAGGTCGAACTCCCACAGAGTGCTAATCCTCAGCCTTCCTCACATTCGTGCATGCCTGGAGGTGGGGAGCAGCTCACTGGTGAGCAATATCCTTGGGCACGTGTGGGTAGTCCTGAAAGAGGGACTGCAGTAAAAACTGCCAGGCATTGATTCTCAAAGATTACCATATGTGAATGAGGTTATGCCAAACAGTTGGAATTTGAATGATTCTGTTGACATTGGTGAGAGGAAACACAAAATTTCCACTGTATTTCCTTTTATCTCTTCCTACTTTTAACAAGAACAAGGCCAAATGTGTAGTTCTCATGATCCATCATTTCACAGTGGATGTCTGAAAGATGAGTAGATTTCCTAGTTGCTTTTTGAAAAATATATAATTTATTGCTAGTAAGGTATTGTACAGAGGGCTTTCATATGTCAGGTAACGAGTACATTTCTCTTTGGACAATATCACCCCTTCCATCACTTATTCCCAGATTCCCCTCTTATCCATCCCCACAAGCTTCCTTACTTTTTAAAAAAGAAAATAACAAAGCTCTCTCCTTGTATATTTCGTCCATGTAAACTCTGTTAAAACTCTAGGTGCTTTATTTTTAACCCCTGCGTAATTTGAGATAGTACCATTGTGGTGTTTGTTGATGATATTGCTAGGCCTGGTTTTATTTAAATTGCTTCAGATTTTCTTTGGACTGTTAAATAGTTTCATAACATTAGCTGCCATAAAATAGCTAGAGATTTTCAATATCAAAAAGATACTCTGCAAATGTTAAATTAAATTTCAGGTAGGATTACTATGGTTTGATTTTTTTTCTTGCACCAGTTTATATCAACTATACAAGTATTACACAGCTCTCACATTTACTAATGTGTGTGGAAGCAACATAATGTTCATAGACAAGGAAATCACATTCCATTTATTTATCAATTTCCTATTTATATTGTTCACTAATTTGGTGTTCTTTAAATTTCATAAAAGAAGCCTCTTAATTGAATAACCAGATAAACAGGAACTATGTCAGCAGGTGATATGAAACCATAGCTATTCAGTAGTACCAAGTATCTCTTGTGACTGGGTTACCCAGTGATTTCAGAAATGTCAGCTTCCAAAATAGAGAAATATGGGAGAGCTTTATAAACTGCATTACTTCTCTAAGGATGATAGACCTCATTGGGGAAATGCCCTTTAGCTCTTCTTTAAGCATTAATGACACTCTGCAAACAGTGGGATTATCACAGAGAAATGAAATAACTGTGTTTCTATTGTGTGTTTCCTGAGTTATCAGTGTGTTGATTCTCCAAATGCCAAGAACCATAGGGATAAGTACAGGATAAAAAGTCAGTGTTTAACATCTACTCAGATAGCAATAATGCTAGAGTTAACACAGGGCTCTTACCAGGGCATAATGGGTTCCTGTTTAACATATTTATGTTGGTTGTAAAATTAGGAACTGTCATTACCGCCCCACATCACCTGCATAAGTGCAAAACATATAAATCAAAAGAAGTTCCAGTGCCATAAAAATGCCATTGAGTAGAAAGGCATGAAACTACTTACAAGATACTTGTTTATTATGCTAGCATGCATGGGGGTGCATTCCCTAGTATTTAGAGAATGTAAAGAACAAAGAACTATTCAGGTACAGTGTTCAGATACAGGATCTGATGAAGACGTTTATTGGAAGAACAACCTGACTCTTAATGGGGATAAGACAAAAAATTAAAGGTGAGCAATAGCCGGACAGGAATATACTCTACATGTTACTGAGAACAACTGTTTCTGCACTTCTAGAAAGAGCTTACCTCATGGGCTTTCTGGTTAAAAAAATGCTTGGTTACATTTCCTATGACGTTTTAGGGCTTTGTCAGTGGCAGTGCTCTCTGGACCCCTCCTTTTTCCTTTTCCATACTGGGATCTGAATTCAGGGCCTTCAGGATTCTAACTGGGATTTTAACACTTGCTAGGGTGGCACTCTATTTGAGATAGAATTGCACAATCTTTTCTGCCCAGATTGCTCTCCAACTGCAGTCTTTCTGCTCTCAGCAAGTAACTAGGGTTACAGACTTGAGCCACCAACACTTTGCTCTTGATTTCCTGTTAATTGGGTTCTCTATAGAATAGTTTATATTCTCTAAGATCTAAACTTAATCCATTTTTTGATGAGATGGAATAGTTTATGAGCTTTGTAGGTGAAAGCCCTTAAAGCATCCCCCACATTATGAACTAATAAAGATATTTCTGAATCCTACTTTTCTGACTTTTTTGAGAGTGGACACTTTAGAAGTTTTTCAGCTCCTCTCTTCTCCCTCCCCAAAGCCATCCACCCCCATAATCTTAAAAAAAAAAGCAGTAGATTTTATTCATGTGGGATCATTCACACCAAGCTACCATAATGTGCAATTAACACTCTAGAAACTGAAAACAGTATTCAGCAAGACAGCTGCATTATCAAAAATGCCAAAGGAGTTTTGAAGGGAGTAATGTGCATGTTAGAATAGGAAATTAATCAGAAATGCATGCACCCACACATACAAGTAATGCTGTCTTAAATATATCTGGGTATGAAAAACTTTGAAATCTTATGTCTGTACTAATAATAAAGATGAATCACGGAATTTTTAAATTCCTGATTTTTTTCTGTTTTAAAATTATTAGTTGCGTATTTTTGCTTCAGAAGCAAGTGAGAAGCTAGAAATAGAGATCTCTCCTCTCCTCTTGGTGGACTATTCTTTCATCATAACATTCCCCTTCATTTCTATTTTCTAAATTTTCCCATTTAAAAAATACCTGCTTTATTTTTCTCTCAGCAGTAATAATGACACTTAACATTTATACTATTTTCAAAGTGCCTTTCAGGCATTGTAAACACCGCCTCACAAGGAGGCCCGCTCTCTCCTTTTTCATAGCACAATGATCATGAGTTTTTATAAAATACTGCTAAGCTAAGGTTTCAGCTGACCAACTTACAACTAAAACAAAACAGAATTCTTCCAACAGCATTTTGTTAAAATTTTTCTCATCAACTAGCTGAAAGTGGTTTTTGAAGTAAAAAAAATATTTTATTACCAATTAGTAGTATCTAGACTTGAAGGAACAGAGGTTTATAATAGCATTTTCAAGAAAATTGGGAGGCTATGAAGAATTTATTTTTTGGAGATAGAAGGACTCAAAATATTTTCTTTCATAAATCACTGTGAAACAAACACATAGTTAGGATGCTTGAGAACTTAAAGAAAAAAATACCCAAGAGAAAAGATGGAAAATCAAATTGGCACTGTATGTAAAAAAAAACCAAAAATTGGAGAGGACCCTCCATTCTGTATTCTACAAATTCCACATAGTAAGTCTACTTTTTGCTATGTTATAGGGGCTTCTTGAGTGACAGGTACCTGGTGATAAAGCTTGTAGGCTATTGTTGGAAGAAAGGGCTGGCCCTTTCTGAGTTGAACAATAGTCTCTCACATAGAGAGCAGATGCTGAAGTACATTTTCATCCTATTGGATATTTAGGCATAAATACTCAGAAAAAAATAGAGAATTCAGCCACTTTAGGACATAACTGAAAATAAGAGTTTATCTGATAAAATATTAAACTGTTCCATTAGAAAACACAAATATTCTGTTGGTTTTTTTTCCCCCTAGAATAGAGGCTATGGAAAGTTTAGACTTCTCTAGGAGGAAAAGGCAAGTCTATAGATGCTTAAAATATACAAATGCCTTAATTTTGGAAAAAACAGGGTACTGATTTAAGATACTATGATTTCTTTTGTGTGTGGAAGAAACCATCCGCCAGGAAAATATTTTTAAAAGTCTGGATATGGTTTTGTAAATGTTTCGAGACATTGATATTTATTCTAAATTGATGTTCACAGAAGTCAGAATGAAAATGAATACTGAATGGTGCTTCATTTGGATCTCACTAAGAAATGATGTAGTTAAGGAGAAATTAGGTTGCAAGTATGAATGAAGAGCTCCAACTTAATTGTTTTTCTTCTTTTTCTTTTTCTTCTTTTTTTCTTTTAAGTTATAGGTGCACAAAGAAGAAGGAGTCCCAGCGCACTAGCCATTGAAGTATTTGAAGCACATTTGGGAAGTCACATTTTGCAGGTACCTTTAAAAGAAAAATAAGTCTTGCTTTTAACTAAAACAAAAATCCATATATTTACTCATTTAAATGTTATTACTTTCAGATATCTCTTTTTTGTTATCTTGGAAACTGAAAATTCTTATGAATTTGTTTTTTTTCCTTTTTAGAAAGCCATCCCTTGAGAGAATATTAATGAGAAAGGGAGGGCAAGTATTATTTGTGCTGTAATAATTTAGATGAATTGCACTCTTTAGTTGATGCGCTGTGTGCAGTAACTGGCTGTTCCCAGAGTGATTGTGTGCGTGCTGTATTTGTCAGTAGATCTGTGTGTGTCTTCAGAGCTCTGTATTGTTTTTGGAAGAGCAGAGTTTTGTTGTGAAAGTACTGTGACATTTTTATGTGTTGCTGAACTTCAGTTCTTTGCTTGAGTTTGTATTTGTGAAATGCTTCCTTCTAGTCCTCCTGTTTGCCTCCCCAAATTAGAAAATAACTGAAGGTGAAAATTTCTGAGTCTATTTTTAAGTAAGGAAGGCTCATAATAATTGATTTGGCAGTTAATTTGGCAAGTAAGTGGGAAGGTTACTGGCTGAAAAATGTAGTCCTTAGCCCTGAAGAAGGTTCACTTTTCAGTTAAAATATTTCTTTGAAGACTAAACAGTCAACGTGTCTGTCTAGCTCCCTGGGTATTTGTTCTGTATTGTTCTTGTTTCCTGGATAAATGAGCAGTCAGTCTTTCAGCTGTAGAAGGCATTTCATATAAAATTACAAGTATAAAAGCAGGTATATTTGCAAAAGGTAGTTCTGTTTTTCTTTCATAAACTTTGCAACAAAATAAAATTAAACTCCACATTTCTATCCATTAAGAATTTTATTAAAGTGCTGTCAAAGTTGCTGTCAGCTTTTTAGATAATCAAAAGTACAACTGAAGTTAGTCTATCATTCCCTAAAATATCTATACTAGGATATGATTTCATTTCTTCCGGGAAAAAATGTTCATTGCCAAGTCTCAAGTGTTCAAAGAAGCTGATAGATTGAGTAACAGCTGACACTTGTTCAAGGGATATGTTGTTCTTAGACCTGAGCCTGGATTTACCAAATAAGAGTCTGAATGTCAAGTGCAGGAATATGTGGTTCTCAGCAATCTTCTTAGATAATTCTGATGTTACGTAAAATCTAAGAAATCACAATTCCCATGAGCAGCAGATTCAAGGACTTGAGATGTCTTCCCTATTTTCATTTATTCTGTATTTCTTATTTTCCTATTGATATCTCATAGAGGCTTGTAACCCACCTTGAGAGATGGATGCGATTTTCTGACATACAATTCTTCTATGTAAAATTTAATCACCTGTGTAGTAAGTACCCTGGGATTATCTTTAAGGATACAGATAGGAACATGTCTGTTTCCAAATATTCAAATTGTATGACCCTTCTTGTAATACTGTGTTCAGAATCTCCATGATAAACTTTGTATAGTCCATGACAGATACATTGTCATGTTCTGATGTGACTCAAAATGATTCCTGTTGGTATTCTGAGGCAGACAGTGGCCTGAGAATCAGTCGATGAACGAAATTATTCAAACAGTAGCACAGGATTCTTAGTCTCTATTCTTTCTGTCTAAATCTTATAGAGAGAATGACTTAGGAATTGCAAGAGCTTAACAGAAAACTTAGTTTGAATTAAATACAGCTCATTATAAAAATCTAATGTAGAAAGTTACAATTTCCCATTCAATAATTAAGCTTCATTAAGAGAATAAAGGAACTAAGAGGCTGGTAGCTTTTCTCCATTCTGGGCTCACCATACTCTGCTCAGATATTACACTTTAAGAGAAGCTAAGGCAGCTGTATGGTATTCAGAGGAGAAGAATCAAACTGGCCTGAATCATGGTCCATGAAAATTGGTGATGAGTCTAGGGAAGTTTATTTTGGAAGACCTATGATGTAAAGGAGGGAAATAATGCCCCTTCTTTGAATCTGGAGACCTTATTTTAATTTTAAGACCAGGAGTATGGCCTAGTGATGACGCCCAGCATGCATGAAGCCCTGGATTTGATTCCCTTTATCGTGGTGCTGTGGCTCAAGTGGTAGAGTGCTATCCTTGAGTAAGATCAAGGACAATGTCCAGGCCTTGAATTCTGGCCCCAGGACTGGCAAAATAATTAACTAAACAAATCAATGGATAATTCTGTTTCGCTTCAGAATATAGGGGAAAAAAAAGAGAAATAGGTACAAGTTGAAGAAAGATGCAATCACTCTAGTACAAGAAATCTCCCAAATACACCTGACTGCCTTTGGAATATGTTAAAGCTTGTTGGCTTGAGAGAAACATGTAGGTGGCATGTAGAAATGCTTTCAAGCAAGCAAGACATTCCAACATTGCCGAGCTAAGGAATCCCGAGATTGCCATAGAAACAGAACTCATTGTTTTACTTTAACGTCAGTGGTTCTGGAGTAGAACAACATAGGACTCTGCACGGAACTGTGTAGTACAACTTTAAAAAATATATATATGTTTTAAGTAAAACCATTGTGGAAAGAAGGGTTTGAGAATAGTACTAAGAAGAACTTTCTAGTTAGTTGTTTTGCTCAATTAACAAGGAAATAAATCCTTTTGTCAACAGGGTTAGTCATATCTATACCATAGTCAACAATATCTCAATATTTTGCAAGGATATGATGTCTTCTCTGTATTTTACTTTGAGAGGCTCTATGAATCTTGCTCATTTGTGGGAATAGGAGACAAAATATTCCTTCCTTTCCATCATTATTACCCTTCGTTCACTTGCAAATATTTAATACAGTTTTGTGGCCAACAAAGTATAAATATGATCTCTGACCTCACAGTTTATAGTCACTTGCCTTCCATTCCCCCAAGGTCTCAAATATTTATTAAGAACACGCAGTTTACTATATGTGGCTGCTGTCTGTAACTAGCTTACATTCCTTTGGGAAAAGGGAGACCAGAAGTTCTCATAAAGTGGGAAACATTACAATGGGCTCTGAAAGAACAAGGCTCTCAATTGGTTGTAAAACATCAAAAGCAACACCACAAAGTTTTTGATGGATGACTAGGAGTTTATTAGGTGAAGCAAATGGAATAACATTCCAAATCAAAGAGAACATGAAACATAAGTGCAGGGAAGCAGAATAATGGGTCTTGTTTGCGGATTGTTGGGTGTGACAGAATGGCTGCTTCCAAGCAGCAGAAGCACCAAAGACATGAAGGTGAAGACACAATACCACCCATGTGTGACAGTGAACCATCCTAGGGGATGCAGGGTTGATCCTTTAACCTGGTGATGAACTCTTGAGGCCTTGATGCAGGAAGTTACAGGAGAAAAATTTGACTTCTTTCTGGATTACTATTAAAATGCCATGTCTTTGAAGGCATTGAGAGAGTGATTTAAAGAAACCATTTGGGACACTGTTAACAGCAGTCCAAGCAACAGAAAATGAAACTCTTCTCCAAAAGAGAATTCTGTAAATGTAGAGAAATAAATAGAATTAGAATAGACTCACTGGTACATAGTCATTAAGTGAGTTGGTAAGGACCAAAGACCCCTGAGATTGGTAATTAGCATGCTCTTGATCTTTTTTATCTGAGAACTGTTAAAGCATAGCCTCTTAATAGCCAAGTTGGTATTGTTGAAATCTTAGGTCCAGTCTTCCATAGCAATATGGAGTCTAGGGCTTAAAACACGAAGTGAACTATAGTCACTGCTGTATAGGATGAATGACAATTCAAAGCATGGGTTGGAGACCCAGAGAATAATGTGGATCAAAGAAAGAGTGAAGGAGGAACATCCTTGGGGCATTTCATCAGCTAAGAGGCAAGCCGAAGTTTCTTCTTAACAAATAGAAGAGGACTCCATAGCCCTGGTTTTTATCTAGAGCAAATAGTGTTAATAATATCATGTAGGTAGGTGAAGATGACTCCTGAAGCTGGACAGGTTTTGTCTATTGAAACAGTGTCAGAGAAGTTTAGGTGCAGAAGACCGACCTAATGAGTAATGGAAAATTAGAGAATCTTCATTTAAAGGATGCATGAATTTTAATGGGACCATGCTTTTGGTTAGTACTGAAAGATAAAGGGAAAATTAACTCTGCTAGATATTGGTACAACCTTTAGCAATCAATCTTTATAAACTCAATTTCTTTTGGTCATAGAGATAGAAAATCAGGATTGTTTTATAAGATTATTTCCTAAATGACACTCCTGTATTATAAATACTTCACAATTTATTTAACCATTTTCCTGCTGTTGAATATTTTGGTTATATTGGAAAATTTGCATTTCTTAATGCAAATACCTGCTGGTGTGTGTATATATGAGATAGTTCACATGGATTTAAGCTTAAATTTAGTGATCACTAATTTCTAAGTTCCATACATTATGCTATTATGACATATTCATATCATCATTGAGTAGTTGATGTATGTACCCAGGAGATTGGCATTAAGATGTATGAGTACTTCCAAAGTGAGGAAACTAAAGAGCTATTAAACTTAAATGACTCAAACTTACATGTCTTTTTAAATTAACAGAAAAATTAGGATTGTGATGAGATCTCTTAAAATTTGACTGCTTTTTCACTGAAAGGAACAGTGGCTCTAACAGTGTACAATCAACTATTCACAAGCTGGTTTGCAGTCTGACGTTTCAACATTGGCCTAGGGAAGCAGAGTCCAAGACCAGGGTTGACTACTGGGCAGGCTGGGGGTCATTGTTCAGCTGACATCCTTTCTACTGTGGCTACATGGTCCCTGAGTGTGATCAGTGTTACTGTCCCAATGGGCCTAGAGCTTAATCACGTTACACATTTTGGGTCAGAGAATCTTCTGAAGGAGAGATGAGGGATCAAAAAATGTCAGCCTTGAAACTGAAGAGTTGGAAAGTATACCTCTTAGGCCCGAGTCATTTTAGTTCATTATCTTCTTTGACTTATAAATTAGATAAGGAATAGAAAGACAGAGAGTCAAGATCGGTGTTTATACATTTTATAGTAGGTTAAGAAAAAATCAAGAACTTAAGTAGGGACTTGGATATAGGAGTTTTCCTGCATATAGTATATTTGTGTGAATAAGCACATTTGATTCAGTCTTTAAAACTTCTCTTTTTCTACTTCATAATTTCCTTAGCATGAAAAAAAATCTCAGTGGTATTTATTTTTACTTTCTCAACATAGAGACCAGATACAACATTTATATTTTGCTTTATCAAAGTTAATAAAACACAAAATGAGAACAAATGCCATCTTTTCAAATCATCAAATTAGCCACTGGAATGGCTTTCCCTCAGGTGTCAGATTTATGAATAGAGCGCCTTAATTATTTGTATGCCTTTAGCAAAAGAGTTTGCTTTTTTCATTCTGTAAATAATGCTTATATAATTGTTCTATTAATTTACAATATTTTTGCATGCTCCATAATAATGGTTCTGTGCTTTTCTAATGCATGTGAAAACAATCATATAAAACGTAGTACATGGGAGATTTATAAAATTTTTATTTGAATTCCTTCCTAGTATACCAAGTATATCTATATATACATGTTCTATTACTGACATTTAATAACACATAACATTACTAACAGCTATTATTTACTTGTAAAATCACTGGCAAGCCTTTATCCATGACTTCTTTGGGATTTGAAAAGAAAATTTGTAATTTAAATGAATATAATCAAAAGTACTCATATAGTTGTTCATAAACAATATAGAAGTGTATTATTGAAAGTAAGTGTTGGGAGCAAAAGAATATTCTATGAAGATATGAATAAGTACAGATAGTGAAATTCTTATGTCAATTTTGTGATTGGCTGTATTTCCAGGAAACCTGTATGCCACTAGTTCTGCATTGTATTTTGTCATATGGGAATTTTTTTCATTGCGTTTAGAACATTCAAGTTCTAAATTGAGAGCTCCACGAGGCAGATCCTTTGGGACTAAAAATATCGAAAACAATCTGAGATTGTAGTATGTCAGGGTCTCTAATAGTGGATCAGGAAAGCTCTGCTAGAGTAATTATGTGGTTGGCCATTTCCAAGCATATCTAAGGATGTATGGTTTTTGCAAAGATAATTTATTAGTTGAATAGTTCTCCTGTACAAGACTCAGATCTAGCCTGTGGTTAGGCCAGATAAGGCCTGTGGTAAAACTGTTCAAATAGTTTCTGCCTCTTGGGCATCCTAGCAGAACTATTTTATTAAGATACATATTTCCTACAACTGGTGAAGCGGGAGCTTAAATATTACTTATTTTTCTCCTTGTTAGCCAAAGGAATCAAAGATTTGTGTGGATAAGACTTAATGATACTGTGGGCCTCAATGAAATGTCAGATTTCATTCATGGGGATTTATTATTCCCCCTTACCTTTAGCCAGGCCATACAGGATAGAATTGAGTCAGGTCTCCAAAGAAGAGACCAGGTTTTATCAGGACTGTAATTGATCACATCTACAAGAAAATTAAGCCACATTTTGCATTTCTATTGTTTATTACATTTTGAAGGTGGGATAACATACACTAGAATCATGTTTAGTTTGCCCACATACTATTTTGGCCATAGGAAATTATTTTTAGGCAACTGAAAACATAGAGGTCCTCTGAGGAATTTTTAAAAAATTGTGTAGTTTAATAAGGAATATAAGGAAAACAATATAAGTAGCATCATGTGTAATTTATTATTGGTCAAGAAATTCTAGTGTGAATACCACTCTAATTTCAAACACTAGCCAATTGTGGAAGACTAAAATGAAGATTCTGGAGGAGAAAATAGCCTGGTTTAGTACAAGCAAAACAAAAGCCTACGTGTAAAATCTTGGTGTGAGTATAAAAATGACCAAGATTGTCTTTCAACAAAAGAAATTAACAGGTTAACTAATATAATTCAAACATATGAGCAACAGAAAGTAACTATGCATGAAACGTATCAAAAGTTAACATACAACATGAAATTACTGTTTTATGAAGATAACTGCCTAGGAAATAAATGTTCACCCTCTATTTGAGGTAATCCACTTAAACAGTTAAGAAAGAGCCTATGGTACCATTAAGTTTATTTTTTGTTGGAAAATTAGCATTTCAACCTGTTTATTTTATTGGAACTTACAAGTCTAATAAAAACAATCATCTGTAGGAAGTTGCTTCATCATATTCCTGACTTCTCTTGTTGATAAAGTGGAATCCCACTGGACATCAATTCTAACGTAAAATAGATTTCAAATAATTAGAGACATTCTTAGAATTAACCCTTTACCATAAGGGAGAGGGAGGATAGAAATGTAAGTGACCTTATAGTGTTTTCTGTGATCCAGAATAGTAAGAAAATGTAAAACTAAATATAGAAAAAGAGAAAGTTAGTGAATATATTTGCATATGCAAATTAGCTTAATTGATACTGCTTGCCTCTACAGGGATTTTTCATTACAAACTGGAGTGCTACATTGTTCAGCTCATATTGAGTAATTTAGTAACTAATGAGACCAGTTTGCACTAATTTGCATATGATAAATGAGCTTAATTGCAGTAAATAACTTGGAGGCATAATTACTTAATTTTCCTGTGTTGCACGGCTTTTAAGTTCACGTATGAACAACTCAAGATAATTTTGCATATTTAAATTAGTTGCTTTTAAATTTTCTTGGGAAATAAAAAGAGGAACACACCTTATCAATTGAGCTGTAAAACAATCGAAAGTAAGGGTGTCTGTATTTTTATTTAAATGGAAATGATAGGAGAGATAAAAGGAGAAATTTTTTGTGCCTGTTGTTCATTTTCCACATTTTCACCTCAAATAGAATATCAGCATTGACATTTATCCAAGTGTTTTTTAATGTGGGAAGTTCAGTGACTAATAAAAGTTGTGACTTAAGTGAATTACTGTGCATAAATGGGTCAGACCTTTTGAGATAGGGTTTATAAATTTGGCAAATCAGTATCATGTTGCTCAGTTCGATTCCCACCTGCATTGTACAGTAGCTCATCTGCTTGGCTGCGATTTCATGAAGAAGGCCTCACTCTGACATGGTGCTGGGTATTTTTATCTAAATTCATGTTTTACACTTAAGAGAATCACTTTCACTGGAGACTCTCAGTGCAGTGTGCTAAGAATTATCCCACTGGTCTTCACATTATTTGAAGCATGTATGTTTTATCAAAATCTCCATTCTCAAATTTTAAACACTCAAGAACTGATAGCAAATAGCTATTTTGTGATACTGTCTGTATCACTTTAAAAGTTCACTTTTGGAGAAATACAAGCTTACTTAAAACTAACAAATCATATAGCTATCATATTCATAATTATGAGAACATGTGAGTATATATATTTATCTATGTATGTACGTTCAAGACAGCCTGTTACTTAAAAATTCATTGCTTCTTTAAATCATCTGTAAAAACATACAGGGACATCAAATTTATCCTTTTGCCACAATCAGGAAAAAAATAGGGAAGTTTGCTCTGGAAAGCTCAAATGCCACAAAATTTAGTATAAAATTCCTAGGTATTTCAAAGGTAGATCAGACCAAGTGGTAGTATTAGTATATTCAAAGTGTAAAATTTGAGTCCTTTATATCATAGTTTCTCAGGTAATGTTTAGTAATAAAACATGATATAATAATATAGTATTAATACTGCCTAGTAATCAAAGAATGAATTGATAAATCAGTGGACAAAGTCTCACCAAAGCTCACCCCAGGCCTGTCATACCTCTGTGTCCCCAGCCCAGCCCTTCTCCACATTTTCTAGACATGGTGGAGAAGGAAGAGGTTAGAAAATTGGTAAAATTCTATGTCAAGCATGAGTATGAGTGATTCTGTCCTTACTTGCATGCTTTTTTGGACATCTGTGGTGATGTGTATAGATACTTGGAAATCTGTGACAGATCACATTGTTCATCCTAGCTCAAAAATACTTCTTGGTGGCAGTACACAGCCCATCTTTGTTCTTCATCTCAGCAGGAGTAACATGGAGTTCTGTGGCACCAACTATCAGTAACCATGGACCCAAAACTCAGTCAGCATGGCCAGGACTGCTTTTGCATTTCTATCATGGTCTCCAGAACTTCCAAAGCCTTTGAGGAACAGAAGTATGATTATCTCTCAAGTTATGCTGATTGCAGACACATGGGAGAAATGTGATTCTCCCTAGACCTAAGCCTCAGTGATGGCACTGAGGCTTGAACATTGGGCTGGAACGTTTCTGCCCCTTAGCTCTTTTTTTTTTTTTTTTTTTTTTTTTTGCTCAAGGATGGTGTTCTGCCACTTGAGCCACAGCTCTACTTGTGGCTCTTTGATGTCCTTGGATTTTCCTGTCCATGCTGGCTTTGAATTGTGATCCTCATATCTCTGCTGCCTGAGTAGCTCAGATTG
Organism: Megascapheus bottae; assembly: GCF_031878675.1. NCBI lineage: Eukaryota > Metazoa > Chordata > Mammalia > Rodentia > Geomyidae > Megascapheus > Megascapheus bottae. The sequence continues at coordinate 49,630,817 of NC_143522.1, read as the reverse complement.
TAGCTATTAGCCCACCAGAGCCAGACTTTAAATCATAATTATCTTAACAGTTTAAAATATCACTACATACAATCAGAACTAAATTTAAGTATACAATTTAACAACTAGACTATGCTAGTGCATTTGTAGTCTACTTGATTAGCTTTTTAGAGAAAAATTATGGAAGGATATTCTGTAAGTCCACTCCCTTCCCCTCATGCATATGTGTGGTCAAATACCTTTTATGGACAACTACCTGGACATTTTCATGTAGAAAATTTTACACACAAGTGAAAAATGAAAATCAAGTCTTTTGCCTCCCTGTAAATAAACAGATACAATTGTGACCTATTTTTTTTTTTCTCAAACAGTTGTGGGAGGAACATCTGGTTGAAAGTGTTAGGCATCCAGCTGCATCTTGTGGCTGTTAGGGATTTACAAATGGTTTTCTTCTTCTGAGCCTGACCTGAGTAATAAGATACCCATTAAAATATACAGAAAAGCGAAACGCAAAACATGTGGTGACCCTGCTGGGGACAGGGAGGGGCAAAGCTGACTCCCAGGATCCATCCTCTTCAAACCACAGCAGTGCTGCCCGGTCAGGCCAGCAGTGCTCTCTCACCCAGCCTCTAGCTTTTTTTTATTACTGTTGGCCAGCTCCGTGGGAATATCACTTACCAACCAGATACTTACCGGTTTGAGATCAGATGATTTATGATTGTGACATAAGGATTCCATGTGGCAGTGTTATTTTGTGACAGCACAGTAGAACCCTAGCTAAGAAAAGAAATGTCATGCCATTTTACTTTAGCTCTATCGAGCACAATCAGACGTGGACACATTAGTGAAATGATCATCATCTGTTGTTGAAGATGAATGAAATGTCTAAGGAGTGGTCAGATGACCCACACATAACAACCCAGTCAGATTCCTGTGAAGCCAGACAGCTTCTACAGGATTGTCTAGCCAGCATCTCTTCCCCTCATTGCCAATGATTTAAGAGGGATAGGGGTGGGGAAAGAAGAAAGAGTACATATATTCTGGGGACCCCATAGGTCACTAGCAAAATGGCATCTGAAACAATCATCTCTCCTACTTTGTCTCAGGGTAATTGATTTAGCCCATTTGTCTGGTGTAGCAATTAGACCAAGAGTAGAACTGGCGTAAAGAAATAGAACAAAGTTCTCTTTTTGTATTATTTTGTAACTGAGAAGCCTGTGAGCTCTACATAAATACAAAGGCAAATGATAATATCAATGACTAGTTTAATTGCATCTTTAATCCATAAGGATAGTTCAATGACATTTTAAATTATACTTTTTAGAATTATAGTCACATAGGAGATAAAACTCAGTAACTATTTAATAATGCATAGTAAGATCAACTGTATCCTCTCTGGAGATCACATTTAGTGGGACTGAATGCAAAAGCCTAACCCAGAATTTAGACAGCACTTAAGCTTCTTTTGGAAGTGTAAGTCATTGTTGGACCAGGCACCCAGGCCTGGTCCTTTGATTCTGTATCTATTATCTGCACTCAGTGATGAGTATTACTATTTTCACAGCTAAGTTACATATTAAAAACAACTGGGAATTTGACTATTGTAAATCACGCTATCATCAGTAACAGAAAGTTACTAATCAGCGTAGGAAATTTATGGGAAAGATTTGGTAATTAATTGCTAACTTGGCACTACCCTTAGACTATAATATAGTTGGGTTATTTTTGGTGGGAGAAAAAGTGGTAAAGTGACTTTCTTAAAGTCTCACAGCCATGAGTAACTGGCACAGCTTGAATTTAAATCCAAAAAGACAAGTAAGAAAGTCACAAAGAAATGATTACTTTCTCTCTTGTTTTATCAAAGGGCAGGGGGGAGGTAAATTGATGGTCCTGGGTCGTCAACTCAGAAACTGCCCACTGCCCCATAGCTTTTTCACTCAAGACCAGCACTCTTACAACTTGAGACTTACCTCCACTTTTGGCTTTTTGGTGTTTAATTGGAGATAAGAGCCTCATGGACTTTACTGACCTGGCTAGCTTCGAACAACGATCCTCAGATCTCAGCCTTCTGAGTAAGGGAGATTACAGGTGTGAGCCACCAGAATCCTGTAAGAAAGAAATTCTAAGGAAAATATTAGGTATTAAATGATTTTGTAATATAAGTTTTTCAAGTGGCATACTTTAAGCTGTGGTTTGAATGGAAACTAGAAGGCATCTACTTTTGTTTAATAAAAAAAAAAATATTTGCCCTGAGCAGAAGACAACATTTTTAAAGCTTGTCATTTTGTTCCTGAACAAGTATTTGAGGAAAATGACATGGCTCAGCCCTGTTTGCTGACCATTTTGCTGTCTCCTGCTGAGACTTGCCATTTCCATAGCCAGTGGGCTGTACTGAATCAGACAGAAGCAATAGATCATTAACAGAAATAGAGACTTGGGGCAGCCCATGGAGAGAAAGCAGGAAAAAAATCATTTGGGGCCACATCAAAAAAACTGCATCTAATAGAATGCCATTCAACTGTGTTGCAGGGGTTAGCCTGATTTTTCAGAGAAGCTTTAGGAGCTTTCCAAAAGCACAAAATAACACCCCCTCCTTAGGCCCAAAACAGACCTGTTAGTCCTAACATGAAAATGTAGATGAGAAACAATGCTACATTTTCTCATATTGAAAAAAAAATAACTGATTAAAATCATTTTAGTTAAAACTCAAGGGTTTTTTTTTCTACTGATACCTCCATTAACCTTGAGATTATCAATGCACACTACTAATCCAAAGTGAGATTATGCTGTTTATTTCAATCAATATCTAAATGTTTCGATTGTGTTTCCAGAATCCTTGGAGTTTCTTCTGGATTATTGTAATTGGGAGGTGGGGAATGAGAAACAGGTATTGCCACTGAAATCACTATCTGCTATTTTTTTGGTGTTCATAAAGTTATTTATTTTAAAATATGTATAGCCAGTTTCCTATTAAATGTAGGCCACTTTAATTGGGATAGGAAAAACACAAAACCTTTATATTGATGTAAAATAAGCATTGATGCTTGCTATATAAGACTCCCCAAATGAAGCCTTGAAGGACATTTATATACTTGTTGTTCTCTAAGATTTTCTTACTCGTGTAATAAATTTTGTAATTTATGAAAAATGGAATTTTTTTCCATATATTTTATTGTAATTAACATAAGGGTTACATTATATTCACCAGATAGAAGGTATATTACTTCACAAACATTGATACCCTTTGTCATGTCTTGGTCCCCATTTCCCTCCCCCCACTCATCTTGTTTTCCTCCATTCCCTATCTGATTTCAAATAACCAAATATGCATATATACAGTATATCAGATAACAAGCTGCAATACTGTAACAATATGACAGGTAACATAGTACATTAAGGACAACAATCACTCAGAAAAATGGAATTTTTTGTCATTACTATTTTACACACAGAGTGGAAAACAGCCAAGGCAAACCTTGAGGGTCATGAAGGAATATATTTATTTAAAAAAAACATTTTTTTAATTTTTGAAATTTCCAAAAATTATATACTAAGCTGGAATTAAAGAGATAGATGTGGAGAAAGGGCCTCAAATTCTAATGAGTACACTTATAACTGAGTAAAAGATAAGAAATAAAATACTTTCATATTCTATAGTTCACATTCTGAAACTTTCATCCAGTCAGTTGTACATGAATATATATGCAGATGTACTTTTTTTTCCAGAAAATTCCAAAATGGTTGTATTTCTGTCTTAGGTTTCTACTGCCACTGAAAGCATATAAAGAATAGGAATCTTGTTTCTACCTTCTACTGTGTTGTATTCTGTATTCTTTTAGATGCTAATTCACTTACAGAATTGATTTAAATTTCTGTAGAGACAGTGCATAGAACTTCCATTTGATTGATCATTGTCCCTTTTGCTTTAAGTATTGTTACTAAGTCAGTGGTCCTAACTTCTTAGTGAGGTATACCAGGAAGGTGTACTTCCATCATTTGAAGAAAACATTTACATGCTAGGTTCCCAGTAGGGTTAATGCATTACACGCCCTACTCCCCATGCACCAATATGAGAATGTCCTTTTCAGCCACGAGGTCACTCGAAAAAAGCAATGCCTTCATAATGTCATTTTCCCCTTAATTTTCTGATTACTTACATTTGGTTTAGTCCTAATTATGAATACCTTTAATTGCTTTATCACAGTAGTGATTAGCACGTGCCCTAGCCAAACCTTTGGAAGAGAGAACAGTTCCTTGCAAGGCTGTTCAGGAACACACTGAGGAAGGATGCTACAGCAGGCAGCAGAGGTATTCCACTTTTTGGACCAATGTCATCTCTCATGTCTAGTGAATGTCTTCCTAAGAGATGGAAGTCTCATTTTCATTTGATTTGTTTTCAAACCTAAACTCAACCTTCTAGCTGTTCCTTTTCCCAGCATGTTATAATCAACTTTACTGTTTTTGTTATTCTGCCAGAAGAAAATACTGGAAATAGAGACAATATTCTGTTTTATAGAATATACATTGTATTTTTTATTTTTTTTTGTTTTTTGGTTTTTTTTTTGCCAGTCCTGGACTTGGGCTTAGGGCCTGAGCAGTGTCCTTGGGTTTTCTTAAGGCTAGAGCTCTACCATTTAGCCACAGCACCACTTCTGGCTTTTTTCTCTGAATGTGGTACTGAGGAATCAAACCCAAGTCTTTCAGCCTGCTAGGAAAGCACTCTACCATTAGGCCAAACTCCTGGCTCAGGAATATACATGTTTTTGTTTTTTTTTTTTTAAAAAGAACTTTGAGAACCACATGATCTTGTTAGGACTACATGGTTCTTTTTTTGCCTTGGTTGTTTCCCATTATTGTGTGTAAAATGGCGATGACTAAAATTTTTTCATGTTTTATAAATTGGTAGAGTTTAAAACCTTGGAGCTTGGTAACAGTCACTTTCATTTTGAGCACTATTTGCAAGAAAAAAATATTGATAGATGTGGTTCAGTTTCATTGTAACATGAAGACATCTCACCTAAGGTATATTGGAAATAACACTGTGATTGTCTATCTTAATTTTGTGTTTGAATTCCATGTCTATAAAATTGATTTGGGAATTTTATTTTGAGCTAGAATCATTTTCATTTAAAGTAAGCACACAATATTAATGTTTCTATGAGATTGCTTTTGAAACAATGCCATTGTACTATATTCATTGAAATCTCAGCTTTATTTAAATCTTACACTCAGAAATATTAGTCTCACATTGACATCCATCATCATAAGATCTCATTGACAGAGTTTATAGCACACAGATCTCATCTGATCCATCAGCCATGTACTGAGGATGAAAGTAGACAAAATTCTGTCCATTGATTGTGTGATCTGATCCAGGGGGAGAGGGCCTTTGCATTGGGAAACCTGGCATTGATGAGCAGAAGGACCCATTATTGTCTACTTATTATCAAACTATCCTTTCCCTATTGATGAATGATTTGGCATTTTTAATCTTGATGAGTCATATTTTCCAAGTATCTTCCCCCCACACCTCATTTTCTTGCTTCCAACTGGAAAGAAAAATTCATCCTGTGATTCATTTGAAAAAGGAGCAAGTGAAGAAGGTTGTGAGGATCCTGATGCCCCATTTTTGGGGTTTGTGCTTGTGACATTCCCTGATGCTCTACTATGGTGAAGCTGCCCCAGGATCTGAGGGACACCAACACAAATTATCTGCTCTAGTGCATTTTCTTTGCAGGCTATTTTCCCCTATTGGCAACTTAATGGGAATCAAAAGATTTTCCCACACACACAACACGTTTAGACATTGCACCCTAGGCTTCTATTCAATGGAGCTTTAAAAATTACTTTAATAATTAAGAACTGAAATCAAATCTGCACTTAATAGACCCCAGTACTCCAAACTGGCAAACCATGTGAGAGCTTCTGGAATGTGACAGTGTAGGGTGATGATCTGGTTTTCTGTTTCCATACACTCTGCATCCTTGGCAGTGCCAGTGAGCACGACAGGGCAGCATCAGGCTGATCCCCAGCAGAGAAACAATCAGGTCCAGCAGGATGTTCAGCTGGAGCCAAGAAGGAACAACTGACATCCAGATGCTAGTGCTGTGGAAATCTTCTCTGGAGTCGCACATATGGGTCCTGCATCTGCTCAGGTTATGCCACCAGTCAGTGTCCAAATTGACACAGCTACCATGGCGTGAAGAGACAGAGGCATGGCTATATGTCTGTGTCTTTTTGCTAAGACAGCTGTCAAAGGCAGAGAGGTTGGCCCTCTGAAAGCTAATTTTCAGAGAACCAATCTGGACACTTTGAGGGATAGGTTTGGGCCACCACAATGACTTATATCTGAGTGTCCATTGTGAAAGGGGGGTTGTGTTGGTAAAGAAATGGAGTGTGTGTGGTGTGCATAGGAACACGTCACTATTGTGATGTTTGGGAAAGCTGGAACAAATACCTTGATTCTTGATGTACTTACTCTGTCGCAGAAATTTGGCCAGCAAGCCCAATAGAACAGTGACAATACACTGGGTTTTATTTTCCTCTTTCATAGGAGAAAAGGGATCTTTGCTTTTCTTTCAAAAATTACTTACCTTGATAGCTACAACAGCAAGCTAAGTAACTTTACACAAACAATTCACATTTTGTCTCTTTTCCGTCCCCAGAATTTTCATAAAGAAACAATAGTTTCTCTCTTCTTAATATTGCAAGCTAATATTCTGAACAGCAGTGGCCAATGGGAAAATGTATATATTTGATCTAATTTATATATTTGTTTTAAATTTTAATCGTTTGCTTGTGTAATGACCTAATGATCCTTTATTAAAAGTATCAGTGGCTACTGGATAAGAGATTAAATAGGCAAGGGGCAAGGGGAAACAGAATTCCTTTTAAATTAGGTTATAAAAACATATACTTCTCTATAAACATTGTTACATTATGTAACAGATTTTGCAAGATAATATGTAATAGTGATAAACATCAATGAGAATTAGGTGCTCATCTCTACATGCTGTTCATAACTACATATTCTTTCTCTTTTTGCAGTTAGATGATCTAGCATAAGAAGTCTTCAATTTAGCCTTTGTGACATTTTTAGCCCTGCCCTAAATCTATTCTGTCAGTGTTAGGTGTGGCCAAAACCCGGGTGTTCTTGTTAACTGGCTGTGTACAGTCAGGATTGATGGAGTGTGACATTTTGTTCTTACTGTACAGGCATTTATGGGGTCAATGGAAGGCAGGACCTCGAGTTCCCTATCAAGCTAGGCAAATAGCCTTAGCTTAATAATGCTGACTTGGTTATATCCCGGAATTTCACATGCATTTATATGGGGTTTTCTACCTAGAATTCTGTCAGTTCTCAGCAAGTACTGATACCTTTGAGCCTTCTTAGGGTTTTATAACCTAGGCATACACTGCCCTGAGGAAATGACTAGAGATGTTCCCAAAAGCCAGCTCAAGGTGTTGAAGTTCTGTGCTTAGGATAGCATTAAGCCTTAAGAACTTTCACTCCCTTAGGCTGGAAAAATTCTGAAGCCTGGATCTTACACAGGATGAATGTGATGCTCTCTGGCCTCAAGATTCAGTGATACATTTTATTCTGGCCTAAATACCTGCTTTGGTTTTAAATGGGGAGATTTCTCCAGGATAACCCTTACACCACACAAGGGCACTGGGTAAGATGATGTTTACCTGTAATCTCCACTCCTCAGATTCAATCCAAAGGTAACATAGAAAGTAAGAAAACTGCAATCTCAACAAACAAGCTGGGTGTTGTCGTACATACCTGTAATCCCATACATAAAATACATAGGTAAAAGCTTTACAGTCTAAGACCAGCCAAGCCCAGGACAAACACTGCATACCCAAAATAACAACAACAACAAAAAAAAAAGGAAAGGAAAAATCCTGACTTCATTGTGGTCTGACATCCAGATGCACAAAGCTTGTCTGAGGGCTTCCTGAACTGGTTTGTAAGTCCTCTGAGAAAACAAGGGGGACGGAACTATGAAAAAGGGATTGTATTAAGATTATATTTTTTTTCCTCCTCAGTTTCCAGAATGAAATTTTGAAGTAGGGCAGTTCCATATCACAAGGGCCTCTCAATACGAGGATGCTTTGTTCCTTATTCCATAAATTGAACATTATTCTATTCGTGTGTGTGTGTGTGTGTGTGCATGCATGTGCATGTGTGTGCACGCACACACATGTTTGCTCACACAGTCTAGGACCCTGTAATAAGACTGCAAATATGAAGAGATAGCATTGTCCTTACATAAAGATTTTTTTAATTAGAAGAATGAGAAAGGTAAAGAAATAAACCACTGTGATCAAATTTAATAGGAGCAAAATTTGAGTGATGAGAGACTTAGAAAAAAGCCTCTAAGAAAAAGTCTTGACTGTTTGTGTCCTATAGAATTAGAAAAGCTGTTAAAGTATTATGAAGTCACATAGGCCAGTCATTAGTGGGAAAGGATAGAAAGACACCCCGGGTGTCTGGTACAAAACTTGGAAGTTTGCAAAGATGGAGGAAGGATGGTTGTGTTACTACAACTAAAGAAAAAGTTGGCTTTGATGTTCTGTTCATTTGGAGTCAAAATTCATCAGTGAGTGTTTATTGGTGTGGCAGTGGACAGTTGTGTTCTCAGGAGATATTTATGAGTAAGACTTCCCTTGCTTTAGAAATCAGTATTAGACATTCACAGATGATTTTAGAATAGTGGATAGAAATGTCACTGTGAAGTCCCATTATTCACTGAAAATGAATTAAGAGAGTGTAAAACAGACTTTCTTGAAGGGGTAGACATGAGGAGGTTGTAGAGAGGGAGAGGGAATATGGACAAAGTACTTTCCATATACAATTGGAGATAAATGTGTTAAATTTGTTTAACAGCCGGGACAGAGGGTAAAGAAGACAAATTTGATCATTGTATGCATGTCTGGAATATCAAAATGAAATACCCTTGTACAAAAAATACATATTAATAAAAATGTAAACAAAAAAGCAACACGGCAGGTAAGTCTTAAGAGAATGTCAGGTTGAAACCGCTTCCCAGTTCATGGGGTATGGATTTTATACCCTGTGATTAAGAATGGACTCTCAAGTTTAGGAGTGGCAGGTTCTCATTATACCTATTTCATAGATGGAAAATGTGGGTTAAATCGTACACAATTCATACATAGTCCTTTCCACGGTGCCTGACAAAAAGTAAAAGTTTCATAGTTGATGCCTTTGACTGTTTTAGAATGGTCATTGTCATAACACTTTGTCTCTTAGCTCAACTTGTGGTATGCTTACCTATGGTCATGCTATAGACCATTTATTTTGTGCCAGTCCTTAGGCTTGAACCTAGGGCCTGGTACAGCCCCACAGCTTTAGTTCTCAATGGTAGCAGTCTTCCAGTTGAACCATAGATCCACTTTTGACCTTTTGGTGGTTAATTGAAGATAAGGAAGAGCTACTGGATTCAAACTGTAATCCTTAGATCTCAGCCTCCTAAGTCTAGTATTATGTGTTCAAGCAACTGGGGCCGAGCTTATGCTATGAACTCATTTCTTCTTCTTCTTTTTTTTTTTTTTTTTTTTTTTTGCCTGTCATGGACTTGAGCTCAGGGCCTGAGCACTGGCCTTGAGCCTCAGCAACACTTTGGGCTTTTTTTTTAATATGTATGTAGTACCAAGAAATCGAACCTGGGTCTTCATGCATGCTAGGCAAGCACTCTACCACTAGGCCAAACTCCAGGCCCTGCTATGAACTCTTAAACTTCACAGAAGTAATGACAGACACACTTGCTGCAAAGGCACTGTGGCTATTGTAAAAAGACAAACACTTTGATCTTATGTAAGATATAGTCTAGGCAAAACATTATGAGAAGGTGATGACAACATTTGAATAAGACATGATAAAATTGTTTGGAATCAACAAATTTTCCTCATGACAAATGTATTCTATCATGAGTATCTTGTTTTAGATATTAGACATACATAAGATAGTTGAGTGTATATCCTGGGTCTTGAACTCAGGGCTTCTCTTGGCTTTTTATTCAATGCTGGTGTTCTACCACATGAGTCAGAGTTCTACTTCAAGCTTTTGGTTAATTAGTTGGAGATCGTTTTCTCACAAATTTTCTGCCCTGGCTGCATATGAAACTCAATTCTCAAAATATAGACATATGTCTTATTGTAACCAAGCTGTGCCAGGTGAGATGTACTTAACAATGACAGTCATTTCTCAGGATCCCTTTAAAATCTGCTTTAGAGTAGGTAAAAATAAGAATTTCTCTGAGAATGCAATTGTGATTATTCACTAGCCTTCCTAACCACAATCAGAATATTTATGTTATTAGAACTGGGAAAGTCCTTACAAGTTTCATATCAAGCCTCCTAAGTAAAATAACATATACCTAGGTTCTATTTTTCCTTGTAGTTTAATCATTTATGAACTGGTGCTAATGCAGCTCTCTGATCTCCTAGAATTAAAATGAGTTTAATAGGGTCTGTTGATTGGGATTGAATCCATAATCCTTTTCTTTGTTGTTGTTTTTCTGTGCCCATATTGGGGCTTGAACTCAGGGCTCCACATTCTTATTTGGTTTTGCTTGAGTGATTCTCTCTTATTTCAACAGTACCTCTATTTCATGCTTTTTCCTGCTTAATTGGTGATAACGGTGTCTATGGTTTGTCTTTTCTGGACTGGCATTGAACCATAATTCTCATATGTAAGCCACTGACACATGACTTCTCACAATCTTAATTTTATGACTTGCTAGATCATTAAGATGAAACAAAAAGGACCATGTTTGTCCCCATGAAAACAATATAAACTTTCTAATTGTGGTTTCACTTAGACTTTCAGCTAAAATGTGATCAGCTCTGCCCTATAAAAACATAACCATCTTTTCAGATTGTTTTATAAATGAAATAATTTTTGAGTGAAATGTGTTGTTTCCTCTGTGTGTTCATACTAAGTGCTGGTAGAATTCCATTATGTTTTGACTTGAACATTAAATATTACCTTGCATATCCACTTCCTAGCAGTCATGTTCCGATAGTGACATATTGTACTGTTTGAAGGGTGTCATATGGTCATCTGTCAGCAGAATGTTGTTCCATGAAAAGAATTTTACTCTTCAGATGTCATCTAGAATGCCTCGTGTTTCAAAAGAAAAGGGAAAAATAAAATACTAGCAGCAGTATCCACAGGAGCGGGATGTGAAGAGATTACAAGTGGGCACGTTTGGAGGAGGGTAGTGGAAAGGGATTATTACCCCGTTCGGAATACAGTCACTACGCAGATAAAAATGTTACATTCTTGACTATTTTCCATTTGAGATCATTGTCTTTTACAGCAGAGGCCACATCCTTTAAGATGGTTAGTGACTGCTTTTCCTTGTCTTTTGTTATGCAGACAGGGATCAAAACAGGATTCTGGGTAGGGCAGTAATACGGTAGAATATAGGTGACTTCCATTGCAATCTGAGATGTCAGGTGAAAGACTGACTCCATCAGGGTAAGAATGATAGAGAAAAGGGGAACGTATTCTTGCTTCAGAATAATTTAGCAGTCAATATTTCTACCAGTAATATTTCTTTCAACAGGAATTAACATGCTGGCGCTTATCCAAAGACACCTCATCCCTCTATTACTTTACAGATCTGAGCCAAATGTAGCTGCTCTGAAGAGGGAGCTGAGGGCAGGTCTAATAGTCAATTTGTGAGGTGCGTTGCACGGGGCACATGGCTGATAGATGCTTCCTCTCCTTTTGTATTTTCCTTCTCTTTAATTTTTGCCTGGAGTACACTAAGAATTCTTTGGATACTGTTGTCTATAAAATGTAGGGGAAGACGGCCTCAGCTTGTGTGTTATATCTCATTTTTTAGGACCTAGAATCTATTCTTATATTAAGGAAAGGATACATACACCAGCTTATTTTTTTGTCACTGTATTTCATTCCTGAACCCTCTTAGAATTAAAACTACAGCCCCCCCCTTTTTTTGCAATATAAGGAAAAACTTAAGCTCTGTTCTTCTGAACCTTCTTTCACAAATGTGCCCCTTGAAATGAGAGTGTCCTGAATCTTCTTTCACAAATGTACCCCTTGGAATGTTTACAGATGTCCACCATCTCTGACCATTTCCATTACACACGTATCCCTTTGAACTAGTTAATGTCCACCAACCTAACAGTAACAGGAGTGCTAAAGCACAGATATCTGGAAACACTGTAATACCAAAGCAAATAATAAAATATTAAAGGACAGAGTGGGCATTTACACTGGGGAATAGCATTAAGTTTGTGCTTTTTGGCTCATTTCTTATTTTGCAAACATTATTCATTTTTCCTCATTCAGGTTTAGTATGCCCCAAATGTGCCTTCTCGCATTTATTATTATTATTATTAAGGGAGGGAACAGTTAAGAAATTTGTAGTTTTTTTTTCAAGAAAGAGGAGACATTGTGTTGAAGACTTTATACTCAGAAATGGTAAAGTAAAGCCAGTGGAAATAATTCACTTAGTCCTGTGGATGGCACAGTTCTCTTCTTGACTTTTCTGGGATTTGAATGATCTTCACCCTTGGTTATATTGATGGTCGTAGATCTTGGATCAAGATTTCAAATATACTTTATTCCAAATATACAGCAGTCTTAAAATGGTTGACTGAATTTCAACTAATAGTTATATTGATGAAAATGATCCCTATAAAAATGTTAGTCAAGAACTAACATATTTTGACTATGGATTTTCAGATTTTGCTTGACATTTCCAGTTTAACCAAATAACCTAACTAAAATTCATGAGAGATCATATACTAATTTGTGAAAATTGGTTTGACTCATAGGGGCATTATCTTATTCATTTGAAGACATAAATTGTCTTGTCATATATTTGAAGTAAAAAGTGAGTCATTTTTCTTATTAAAATGACTACCTGGCTTACAGCATATATATATTAAATAAAAATAAACTAGTAGGAAAACAAAGTAATTAATATTAATTGAACATTTATATGATGTTGTATAGCCCACTAATTTATATTCATGATGAAACAATGAAATAGTTATTAATATTCCCAGTTTAGAGATAAAACTATAAAGGTCATTGTCACTTAGCAAAAGGTGATAGGATCTGCATCTATGTCAGATGCCAGGGACTATGCCTTTTAAATTTTACATATAAATTTTAATGTACTCAAAATAATAAAGGTTTTAGAATAAAAGTACTGAAGTTCAAAATTGAACTAGGAGTTTATCACTACAAGGTCTGTGTTACTCTTCTCATTCTTTGAAACCATTAGAGCATTCTTTTGTGTTTGACTTGGACTATGTTCAAACATGAAAGTAGCCTGGGAGAACTCTGGAAAGCCCTTAGAAGCTAACAGGTCAAACTGGGTTAGAGGGCGTTGTTTGGGTAGTGAATACCAGGAAAGTACAGATTTTACATTTTACCCCTTATATTATTCAGCTGTCTACTTCTCTTCCATACTCATGTCAACTGAATTTGCTTCCTCCAGCTCCAAGTCATTTCTCCCTCCTCTAACTCATTTTGCCTCAATTCATAAACCATAAACTTGAACCCAGAGTTTAAGGTCATAACCTTGGGTTCTGATTTGCTGAGAACAAGAAATAATGTTTACTGGGCAAACTCTTCCCATAGAGATAAAATCTACCTCTGTACCCAATTCTTCTCTGCAATTTTATTGTTTTATTCTGTGAATATCATTACTTTGAAAATTCTTTTGTACTAAGTAACATGCTAACATTTTCTGAGTGTTGAGGGCAGTGGGGAGTAGGAAAGTGATAGCCAATTAGCAGATCATTAATGAACTATATCTCTATCAGTTCATTTGATTTCATTTGGGGCATTGTGAATTGATGCCATTCTTTAGCCCCTCAAAATTCCACCAATGAAGATGGGATCAATTTTTGGCCCATTGATGTTTGTTTGTTTGTTTGTTTGTTTGTTTTTAAAAAAATTTCTTATGATAGTTGAATAAAGAAATAGTGACAGGCTATAAAACAGAGGCTACTAATGAGCATTTCTATGTATGTCACACATCAGCCACTTCTATCCACTTCTATACCCAGCTTCCTGCATGCTTCCTGCATGCTTCCTGCATGCTTCCTGCATGCTTCCATCTCTGAGGCCCAGTGCCTAGGCTTTCAGTTTTCCATTCCAGCTAGCTGCTACCAGCTATGTGCATTTTAGGGGAAGATTTTTCTTTTCACTCTTCCCAAAAGAGGGAGGAGAAAGAGAACCTTATTTACTCATGTAACAGACTGAAATAGAGTTAATTTTCAAGGTTGCAGCTGAATTATTAGCGATTACTACGTTATAAATGACCAAAGAAGGGCCCTTTGCCTGTGTGGTAATGCTGTCAGGAACCCTGTGGCTGTTGGCTCTGCTTATGATGTATGATACTGCTAGCATTTCAGTGTTCTCTGGGGATCTCTGGTCCTACCATAAGGTCAAGAGTTAACTACTTGTACTTTAGCTGTGTACTGCTATCAATACGGCTCCTATGGAAACCTCACTTGACGTCATTTTTGAATCTTTGTGACTATAGTCAAGCTTTAGTAAAAGTCAATAAGAACATTAGACTGTTGTCTATATTATTTCTTGCCACTTCCTGCCAGCCATCTACCGATTCATTAGCAGAGAGTTTTGGAACTCTTGCTTGATTATTTATGCAGTCAATAGCAAGGCTTGTCTGCATTCATAATTGTTTGATTTTATGGCCTCTTCTTTAAACAAACATTGTCTATGGTAATGTGATGCCCTGATGGATGGGAAAGGTTTTGTCTGTGAATATCATTTAGATAATTAAAAATGACAGATGAAATCGCCCGCTGTCTTGACCTGTACTTTGTTCCCTCAGTGATGCTGAAGAGATGCTGATTGCTGTCAATCAAAACCCATTGGAGGTTTGTAAATTCTGGCTGCTGTGAACTCTGACCCTCAGTGTTGATCTGAAATAGATAATAACCTTGAAATTCTATTAGAATTTAAAAACAGTTTTACTAAAGGAGCACAGTATATATTTCTTTTCCTCTAGAACACGGTTGCCTAATGTCACTCTTTATCCAGAATGAAAGTAAAATACTATAGCAAAGCTTATTGTAGCAAATCAGAGCAAAGATCTTAGTATATAATCCCAAATTTCATATTATGATTCTTGTTCTCTGACTTGTCTTATTTAGTAAAGCAAGCTTTAGCTCCTTTGCTGACAGTTAATGGTTAGAATTTCTTTGTGCTGATTTTGTTTTCTACTAATACTAGGGTTGAATCTTCATACTATCAGGATCTCCATGTTTTCTGTTTTTCTTATTTATTCTATACATTTCTTAGACCATTTTCCCAAGCCCCAAGAAAGAAAATAAGTAGAATTTTGAAGACAGTAGACATCCAAAGGTCAGTGTTTGTGCCAGAAGTTCTCAGCAAACATCACTAAAACCTTAGGTCAAGAGATCATATTGATAAATGCATTTGCCTTGCAAATTGTTTTTGGTCATTGTTTATATGCTTCAAAATGTTCTCAAGGACCTCACTGAAATTTAAAATATGTATGTGGGTAAATAGTGATGGGAGGGGAAGTAGAAAGAGCAACCACATTTATCATTATCAAAATCATCAAACTCTGCAGCAGCAAAAAAATCATTAGCAAATTCTACAGGCTAGAAAATATTACAACAAATAGTTGTTGACAGATTTTAGTACACTGGGTATAGAAAAAGTATGTCGCACATAGTAGGCAGGTTCTCTGCGATAAGAATTGTAACTGGAAAGGTAGTTGTAAAAGTGTTGGGTTTATTTGTTTTAACTGGAGAAACTTCTTCAGAGAGTCTAACGAATTTTCGAACCAGTTAACACTGTTTTTCATTTTGTAATCAGCAGATACTTAAAACATATTAGTTACATCATAGCCTCCATCGCAATGGAAAGGAAATACTTTAATTTTTAGCTGGCAGTCGATGAAAGTTGGAAATGTAACTCTTACTTGAACTGGAAGCTATTTATCCATGAAACATTAACTCTATAAGGATGGAAGTGCTTTCTAGTTCACGTTGTTTCTTGGTTCTCTTGTAGATCTGGATATATAGATTCTTTGTAAACTTTGCCACTTAGGATACATCTTTTATTGCCCGATAAGAAGCAGTTAATAAATAAGAATAAAAATATTTACATTCAGTATCTATCCTTTAAAACAGTCCACTTCCACCTTTTTGGTAACTCTGTCCTTGTTTACATTCCTTGAGATGGCCTGTTCTGGTATTTTGACTTCCATTGCATTTTGTCTTACCAGTGCATTTATTTGTCCACTCATCCACACATTTATTTTTGCATTTCTTAAGTGGCAGTTATTAAAGACCATTTAGACACTAGGCATTTTTCATACCACTAATGATTCTGCATTTTCATCTTCTCTCCCAGATAAATTATAAGCAAATGGACTTGACAGGCCAGTGGTTCCTTCATAGACCATGTGCCTCCCTCCTCTAGCTCTCAAGACTGTCTCAAGTGGTTTTGCCTCTCTGTGCCCCAGCCCCATGCCCAGAAAGCATCCAATTAGCCTTTCGTCTTGGGTTTCTTTTACTTTGGATGCTGTGGGAATGAGAAGTGAGAAAAGGATAGGTAAGAACTTAGAAACGTCATTGAGACAAATAGGTAGCAAATTACTTCTAATCTAAACTCACAGGCTGTGACGCAAAAGCAATCATGAAGGCTGTATGTCTCAGCTCATTTGAGTCATAAACATTAAAATCATCACAGAAGCAAAACAAAGTCATTCAGCTCTCAACTTTAACTCCTGAATTATTCTCGTTCCCTGGCCTCTCTGACACAGGACCGTTTGGTTTCATCCTAAGTGTATGTAAGGGTTCTACTTGGTTGGTTCTCACAGAACTGAGGGCTCAACAGAGGTGTTCTCAGTTCAAAGAAAATATCCTGATTATATTATTTTGACTTTTTGTGGCATGGAACTCTCTGTTGGCCTTTAGAGCCATTGAGTTTTATGTGGAATAACTGTTATTTAATTCTGAATTAATTTATACCCCTTCTTCAACTATATTTTAATCCTACTTCATTCTCCAGGAGAGGATATCATTTAGCTACTGAAAATTTCCCCTATTTTATATCTCGGCTGTTCTCTGTTCTCTGTGATACTACATTAACAAATCATGCAGTCTCCTAAATATCAACCTTCTTTTTTTTATTTTATAAATATATCTTTATTTACTCTCAGGGAATCTGTAATAAAATCAAGTAAAACACAAATGAAATACTGTAAGTTCATAAAAAAGTACACATATAATAAACAGTTGTGAAGTCTTGCCATTATAGAAATTTATACACAGTCTTATATCTCTGTAACTTGGCCTTCTATTTCCTTTTAGTAATACTTATTATAATAATGAACATCAACCTTCTTAATGGGGAAATATTGTAAATATTTCATCTAGTGTCTTTAGGACCTTTTTAGGATGCTTAAAACACAGTGGAAAGAATTTTAGTTGAACTTATTGCTTTACATTTAGTAGAAATTAGGTGTGTGTATCTCTTAACCTGTCTACATGGGAATTTTATAACATACAAACATATTCCATTTTCAGTTGTTCGATGGTAACCTTATTTATATGCTGAAAAGTCTGTCACTTGAAGTGAACAAAAGGGGCCAGGAGTTTGGCCTAGTGGTAGAGTGCTTGCCTAGCCTGCACAAAGACCCAGTTTCGATCCCTTAGTACAACATACATAGAAAAATCTGGAAATGATTCTGTGGCTCACATGGTAGAACTCTGGCCTTGAGAAAGCCCAAGGACAGTGCTCAGGTCCTGAGTTCGAGGCCCAGGATGGCAAAAAAAAGTATATGCAAGATGGTGACTGGGGTTAAAATAGAGTTTTTACCAAGATGATTAGAGGGGGTCAGGGAGGGAAATGGGGACAAAAACATGAGAAGGGATATCAATGTGTGAGAAGTAATGCACCTACTATCTGGCAAATAAAACTGTAACCCCTCTATACATTACAATTAAGAAAAAACAATTTGACATCCATGGGTCTGGGTTACAGCTCAATGGTTGCCCAGTATGTCTGAGAAGCTGAGTTGACTCCTAGCACTACAAAACAGGAATAATTGTTGTAATTTCTTAATGAACAAATAAATGCACTTCAGAAATTTTGAAACAATAGCTTTCACATAGATGAATGGAACACCCATCAAATCTACAAGGAATGATGAGATTGGCACTGACCTAAGGATTTTGCTGCCAAGGCTGGCTTGGATCTCAGCCTCATGAATAGCTAGGGTTACAGGTGTGACCTACTGTGCCTGGTGATTTGTTTCTTTTGAAAAGATAATGATATCTAAGAAGTCCATTTTGGCCAAAATCATGCCAGTTACAGACAGTTTTCTGTCTATTTTCTCCAGAAAGAGAAGCTTATAATTTCAGCTTCACAGGAAGGTAAACTACTAAAATTTTTATTTTTTATCTTTAATTAGTTTTGTTGGTCATGGGCCTTGAACTCAAGGCCTAGGAGCTATCGCAGAGAACAAGGCTAACCTGTACCTCTTTGAGCCACAGTGGCACTTCTGGTTATTCAGGGCATTAATTGCAGATGAGAATAACATGGACTTTCCTGCCCAGGCTAGCTTCAAACCAGCTTCTAACCACAGTCTTCAGATCTCAGCCTCCTGAGTAGCTAGGATTACAGCCTTGAGCCACCAGCACCCAGCTTTTATGAATTTTGTATTTAGTTTTATATGTTGGCCTTAGGCTTGAACTCAGAGCCTGGGAGCTGTTCGCAAGCCTTTTTGCTCAAGGCTAGTGCTTGAGCAAAAGCTCTCCTCCTAGCTTTATATTAATTCGGAACAAGAGTCTCAATGACTGCCCATCCCAGGCTGACTTTGAACTGTGATCCTCAGTTCTCAACCTCCTGGGAATCTAGAATTATAGGCATGAGCCACTACCACTAAGCAATGCTTTATTTTTTTTGTCACTGATAGGAGGTTTTAGCAATGCTGGTAATGGTTTCCATTGTACTGCATAAACCAAGGTTTGCACTGTCTTACCTTTTTGTGGTTGATTTGCCCAAGAAATGTCAAAGGCAGTTATTATCACATATATTTAGGGAATTAGAAAAAGCATCTCATACAAACTACATGGTATTTAAGTCATAATCCCAATTCAACTGTGCATCCATCCAAGTTCATGTTTGTGGCCACTGCGCTTCCAAGATAGGCAGAGCAGAGCAGGCTCTGCAGTAGGTTCCTTTGAGGCCAGTTCTGAGAGCATCCAGTTCCACACAGACAAAGATAGACACATGGGGTTGTCTGGTTACTTAACTGAATTCAGTCTATTTAGGGGGGCATACATTTTGTTTGGCTGTCTTTCACTAAGTTCAGCCTAATTGATTTATATGAAGCCTTCAATTATCTTTGCAGTCCACTTATGCCAAAAACAAAAACTTGTTTGTAAAATGGTTCTTTTCATTTTTTAACTTTGAAGCAAGAGAAGATTGAGAAAAAGCAAGTTTTAGTGGCAGGTGGATCTCAGAGGGTTTTTCCTACTTGATTATTTATTCCAGTTGTTTTGAGGATGGCAGTTCACACTGCTCAGAGAAGAGTCCAATTTCCTAAAGATTAATCACAGTAAAGAAAGTTAAATGAAGCAAACAGTGTGCCACACTGTGCAGGGCCCCAGTCAAAACCACACTGTCCAATTTCCTTCTGCTATTGGGAAGGTAATTAGGAAAGCTTTGTTCCCATGAAATAAAGGATGTTTGAATCCTCCATATATTTAATTATCTAGGACTAAACCTTTGTTATCTTTAAAAAAAACAAACAAGCATGCAGGTAACCCCCAAGTAATACATTCTGAATACTAATTACTTCCCCAAATCTCATCACTATTTTAACTTGCTCTTAGTAATATGCTCTGAGCATATCCTCCCTTTCTCCTTCTCTTCCTTCCTTCTGTCCTTTCCATCCCTCCTTCTCTTTACCTCTCCTACCCCCAGCTCTTTGTTTCTTATTCTGTGTCAGTAGTAGGCCTTGAACTCAAGGCCTCTGTCTCTTACTTTGCTTTCTTGCTCAAGTCTGGCATTGTCTTTCTTAAGCTCCATCTTCCAGCTTCTTGCTGCTTAATTGGAGATGAGTCTGTGGACTTTTCTTCCCAGGCTGAGATCCTTAGATTTCAATCTCCTAAATAGCTAGGATTATAGGCATGAACCACCAGTGCTTTTTTAAGATTGACAATCTACTCCTAGTTTAACATTGACTTTGTGTGTCTCTAAAGATACTCTGGCTTTCTATGGGTCAGAGTTTTTAAGATTTACGATCCAAATCTAAAAGAATAAATGTCAGAAATATTGAAACTATCTTCCCAAGCATAGGGTCTATTCTTTGGAAATGAATTATTTTACTAGTATGGTTAGTGTTCCCAGTTAGTGAGAAAGTAATGATTGATTTTTGAAGAGATGTAGATGGTTTAAATTACTTAGATTTATTTAAAGTACATAAACTCTACATTTGAGTACAAAGTAATTTTATTTTCATTCTAAGGGACTCCTGAGGTTATATTTTACAACAATATGAAAATTAATTGTGACAATAAAGGCCATGATTAAAAGTCATTCACACTGTCCCACTGTGACAATTAGCTCCCAATTGTTATGCCATTTATTTACTAGAGCATTAGGACTTGGGACTGTCTTCACTTGTAACTGAAAATGAACTATTACTGAGGTTATTATGAACCGGGAAGCTGTGCTAGCCAGTGCTTTATTGGTTGAGAATACATTTTGGAATAACACAGTCAAGTCACCTCTTAGAGATTTGAGGAGCATTGCTTTGAAAGATGTCTTACAGGTGACTCTCCTCCAAACTCTGTCACATACACTTGGCTTTCTTGAGGACAAGATTTTGAACTAAGTGTGTTGTTCATGGAGAGGTTGCCTTTGCAGGGAGTGTGATCAAAGTGCTTGCATTTTCTTTGGGAGCATGGAGTGTTTGCCTTTTCCAGTACCAGGCAAGGCCATGTCTCTTAAAGTATGCAGGCTGTTTCCTAAAGAGCAACAAGGAGAATGAGGAAAAAGCCTCCATTAAACTTTCAAAGAGACATGTTTCAAACAGACTTGTTCAGCACTTACTGTCTCTGAAAAAACAGAAGCTCTGTTGATGTCTCTTTACCTAGACACGAGACACAACCTGGTGCCACAAGGAAGGAGACATCACTCAGATAAAGCCAGTGATGTACTAAATCCTTTCTGAAATATTGCCCTCAAGCTTTGATGGGCTACAGTTGAAGTTCAAGTGTTTTATCGTTTAATTCTTACAGGGGAAAAAAAACCTGTTTCTTTTCCTTTGTAAATTATTCCTTTACTGATGTTTTATTTCTAACCTGCTCTTTTGATGTGGAGATTTGTGTGATTGTATGTATATGTGTATGCATGCACATGTGCATGTGTGCACATGAGCATATACTGGTACCAGAGCTTGAACACAGAGCCTCATGCTCTTGCTTAGCTTTTCCCAATCAAGGCAGGTACCCTACCATTTATTGATTGGTTGATTGATTTTGTGGGTCATGGCCTAGCACTGTCCCTGAGCTCTTGAGCTCAAGGCTACTGCCCTACCTCTGGGCCTGGGCCTTGTGTCTGGGACTGGGCATTGTCCCTGAGCTCTTCAGCTCAAGGCTACTGCCCTACTCTTGAGCCAAGCCCCACTTCCTTTCTAGAGGTTATTTGGAGATAAAGAGACTTAGGTTCTTTTGTGCCCAGGCTGGCATTGAACCTTCATCCTCAGATCTCAACCTCTTGAGTAGCTAGGATTACAGGCATAAGCCACCAGCGCCTGGCTCTAACATTTAAATCACACCTTCACTTTCAGCTTTTTGCTGGATGGTTGGAGAAAAGAGTCTCTTGGATTTGTCTTCTTGGGGTAGATGTGAAAGGAGATCACACTCCTAAGTAGCTAGGATTACATGCATGAGTCACTCATGCTTTGCCAAGTTATCATAATACTGAATTTAAATTTGTACTCAATACCCAGCTTGAGTACTAAATTGACTATGCAATCTTGAGCAAATGGATTCAACTCTGTGCCTCAGTTTACTAAACTGAATCAGAAATTATTCTCAACATTCTCCAGAGAAGAAGCATGTGTGTCTCTGGAAAGGTATTCTAGCTGCTAGCTGTTAATGTTACTGTTCTTACCTAAAACAAGGGGTGTTTGCAATCGAAGAATTTTTTGAAGCTTATCGTCAGCAAAGTATTTCTTGCTGCCATTTAATATAAAGATTTTCTTTGTTTTAAGTATACTTATCAAGGATAAAAATACTTATCAATATATATTTCAAATATGAAGATTTTATAAGTGAGATGAGCCAGGCAGTAAAAGACATATTACCTGCCCATGTTCTTACATACAGAGGCTAGTGTTTCCAAAGTCTGGGAATGGGGAGCTGGGGTGGGGAGAGTGAATGGGTAGAGGATGGTGAATAGTTACAATGGTTGTTACTTCTAATGTTCCATAGGACAGTTTGGGGACTACAGTTGAGAATTGTGTATTTTAAAATAGTAGAAAAGGTTTGGAATATTCCAAACATTAAAATAATATAGTGATAGAAATGTCAGCTATTCCAACTTTTTCACATTATATACATTAATTGAAATACTATATTGTATCCCACATACATATATATATATCAGTTAAAGTTTTGATTTTTTAAAGCATCAAGACTATGTTTTGGATTAAATGTGATGCCTTTCTGCTTTCTTTTCTTTTTACAATTTAATCATACATACTTGTACTTAAAAGAAATTAGTAAAATACTCAACCCTAAGCACTCAGAAACTCCAGAAATAATATTTGAATTCCAAGCAAAGAAAAAAGCTCAGGGAAATCATAACGGGTATTCACCTGTAAGTGTGGAAATCTTGCTCACACCTTAGCCCCATGGAAAATCCAAGTCAAGTTCTGACTTGTTAGGCACATAGAGAAAGAATAAAAATATTTCCGGCACTATCTGTGTTGATTTTAAGTCTTGTCTTCTCACAGCATCAAGTGTGGCGAAGACTCATGATTGGATAGAAAATTTAGAAGTACAGTCTCACTGTGAAATTGTTATGCCATATAAATTAATGGAGCTGATTAACCAGAGTATAAATGGCTCTCAAAAGAATGTAGACTAGAATTTAGATAAACATAAACAGTTCATTTCAGGGACAGTTCAACTTTAAAGGCCTCCTGCCTGTTCTGGACAAATATACATACTGTGGTATTTGAGAGCTTCTCAGATAGATGAGCATGGTATAAGTGATTGGAGACAGCGTAGTATGTATCTGTGTGTGTGTGTGTGTGTGTGTGTGTGTGTGTGTGTATGTGCGTGCGTGCGTGCGTGGGTGTGTGTGTGTGTGTTTGCCCATAGAAATGCATATGATTGGTCATATAGCCTGGTCTATCCCTGTTTTAAGATTTCAGTTCCATTCAAGTTGACCTCAGGTGGAAATCAACTTCTTATCCTTAAGCTTACAGTTCACTTTCTCTTTTCTTGAAAAGGGATTCCCAAGTGGAAAGAACTCTCTGCCTTTGATATCAAACACACACAATATAGAAGAATTCAGAGTTATAAAGGTCCTTTGTAGTTTGCTAGTGAGTTGGCATGCTGTGGTGGTTTCCAGGATGTTAGAAATTCCCTTTTAGAAATGTGTATCCCTTGACAGCCTTATGAAAAACTAGCCTGCCATGTACCTCACAATATTTGCTAATTTAATTGTGGGAAGATGGCAAGTCTGAGGTTGTGAGCTTTCTTATAGATTGCCATCTTTAGCTGTCAAAGGCTATTCTGTACCAAATGTACAGAATAGAAAATCTATTTCCATTTTTACCTTCCAGAGTCATATTCCAGTCTTACATTTCAATAACTCCAAGTAGATTTTCCAAAACCAAAAATACCCACTGGATATCCACCCTTGTTTCCAGAACACTGGATTATAGATCATTAAGTTGGCAAATTGAGAAGTCATAATTTGGTGCTCCTTCCCATTTGAGATGCTATAGAAAAACATTTAATTATAAGAGTCACAGTACTGACATTGTGGAGTGTGGATTCCATTCTTGTCCCATCTCTGTCCCACCTCTGAATAAAGTTTGTTTCTCTGTATGAAATGTAAGAAGGAGGGTGGCATTGAAAAGATTAAATGAGATAGTCCATATAAAGTGCTCAATAGATACTGATTATAATAAGATACCATTATTCTATAGTTAATTATCGTTACATGTTTTTGTATACAAATAATATCACAAAAAGGCAGCACACACAAGCTGGTAATACTACACAGTCAATTAAGAAAACATAGCTGGCTATCCAAGAACCTGTTCATGGCCTCATCGCTGGCATCTCTTTGTGGTATAACTTCCTTGATGTTTAGTAGCAAGTTCAAAGACTGGGTTTTACGTGGGCATTGACCTGATTTCAGTTTCAAAGTCATGTGTGCTTTCATAAGCATCAGCAGTCAAAGAAATGTCATCTTCCTGTCAGAGAAACCATAGACAACCAAGAACTATTCATTTAAACAAACGTTCATCTGGTAAGGCTAATATCACAATTATCTGTGCAGATCACTGCCCTAGAAATGTTCAACTCAGAAATTCCCTTTACATGTCTCACTTTGGTATGTCATGAAAACCAAGTTTATCTCTGTTTTCCTAATCCTTAAAGGGCCTTTCAAAATCAACAAATGGGGGAGAAGGGTGACCCAGTACAATAGTGGTACTCACTAGAATCTGTGTTGGAAATGAGCTTTACAATTTGGGGGTAGGGGACCAGGGAGGGAGAAAATGAATGAGGGTTAACACTGTTCAAAACTAAATGCACTCATTACTTATGTAGCTGTATCCCCTCTGTACATCACCTTTACAATATTTTTTAATCAACAGATGACCATTTAGGTGGTGTCCACACCCCAAAATCTTCAAAGACAGTTTTAAAAATTAAAACAATTATCAAGTTACTTTAACAAGATAGGTAATTTTTTATCAAATTCTTCAATATCAAACTAAGACTTAAAATAATATGACTCTCCACTTAAAATGGGCCCATTCTTTATGTCAGGACAACGTTTAAACCTCAATTTAGAAGGAGCTTCTCTAAAGAGGATGAGCTGCATGGAGGAGAGCTGTTTGGAGATGTTCACTTTCTTCGGGGATAGCTCCAGGCTCTGCAGACAGGCCTGCAGAATCACCAGTGAACAGTCTTAAGGGGCTAAGGAAGTCTGCCCTTTCCCCATAGGCATAATCCTCTCCTGGACTGACACCCAGACAAGGAGAAAGCCTATGATCCGTAAATTGAGTTTTGTATGGTGGTGCTGGCCTTTCATCTCACCTATTCTGGAGATGAGGATGGAGGATCTCACTTTGAAGTCAACTGGGAAAAATATTGTGGAGATTCTAAGAAACAAAAGAGAAAAGCATCCGTTATGCTTCAGGTACCTACCATTTGCACTTAACTAACAAATACAAGGTCCTGAATTCCATCCTCCAGTATTGAAAAAATTTACTGAAATAATCCTTCTCTTACCACTTTATTCTTTGTAGGGAGAAACTGTTTTCTGACACTGTTATTATCTTATTATTCTTATACTTTGGCCAGCAGGAGCACCTGCTGCTATTTTTCCGCCACTGATAAAACAGTAGATAGGAGGCATGAAGCTTATAGACAACTACATCACTGTGTATGTGGAGTTGGCCATTTGAATGGAATTACATGAGATTTGCATTCAGTTTTGTCATTAATGAATCAGAAAAAATTATATCAATAATGGACTTTGGTACTAGTTTAATCTCTGTGCATTTTATCTTTTCCACCCACTCCCTGCTTCTCTTGATGACACCTCATCTCTTCTAGGGTAAACAGAAGGATGTACTTTCAGGATTTAAGTGTTACTGTAATCCATGAGTGATGGTGAGAGGAATCAGATGATTAGTCTGATAGCCTTTCTTAAAAAAAAATCAGGATTGGGAATTTGACCTAGTAGTAGAGTGCTTGCCTAGCATACACAAAGATCAGGGTTTGGTTCCTCGGTACCACATACAGAGGAAAAAAGCCAGAAGTGGTGCTGTGATTCCAGTGGTAGAGCTCTAGCCTTGTGAAAGCTCAAGTGCTCAGGCCCTGAGTTCAAACCCCAGGACTGGCCAAAAAAATCTTTCCTTTTTCTCCCTTTTACCATGCAGTTTGATTTCACACATCAAAAATGAGAACTATAACATCTTGAAACCTTCATGGCCGGCTGTTTTGTGGTACAGCAGTGGGAAGATGAAAAGAATATTAGGTTTTATGACTGACTTCAGAGGTAGGGAGTTCTGGTTTCTGTGATTTACCTTGGAGAAGAGGAATTCTAGTTTCTGTCTCCTACATCTGAGGAGAAGAAGGGATCAGAGATTGGAGAACAGGAGATGGTCAGAAAGAAAGTGATTTAGAAACAGCCTCTGGGACCTTCACTTCATGTCTGAGACCTTGACAGTGTCTACATTTCACAATGCCTGGACAGCCTTGCATAGTGAAGGTTGCATAGTGAAGATGTCTTCACACAAATGACCTAGGAGTTTGTAAAGAAATACCATACTTCATCCTCTCTAAATGAGATTGGCATGTAGTTTACTCTGGATCCACTGATAGAATTGAGCATAGAACTCACCCAGAGGTTTGTGGCACCGTCCCCTCTCTGGAAGTGTAATGGTAGAGATGAGGGAAGTTTCCAGTTCTAGTCCTTTTGTCCGTCCAAGTTTCTCCATGTCTGTGTTGTAATGTCTGTTTATTTCCTTAGCCCTTGCTAGGCCCAGAGAAGTATTCCTCTTTGCTTCTATATCTCCTCACGTCCTTGGTCCTGATGGGTTGATTTTCATGGAGAGCTTTGCTTTCAGTGTGCTGTGCACAGTTCTGGCTGCCTGCTTTATATCTGGAGGAAATGGCTGGGAATGGCTGCATGTTGCTGCAGCTCTCTGTCTTAGTTACCTGGACAGTCTAGGCTTTTCTTGTTTGTCAGCTGAATGGTGTGTGCACTATCACATGGAGCAAGCCCATGCCATGGGGAAGATCAAATCCTTAGAAGCAGGAAGAGGCCCATCTGGATGGAATAAACTCTGAAACTGGATCTTCTACAGAGCTGAGCAATGATGCAATTGATAAAAGGACATTTCCTTTCTTCTTTTCACCTCAGCAGTAATTCACAAGTGGGTAATTCAGAAATATTTAATCCTTCTATCTATTGATTAAAATAATAAACATAAAATGTGTGAATTGGAATGAAATTGAGGTTCATGGCTTCTTTACGTTGATGAGTTGGAATACTTGAAATCACGGCTAGAGAAGTTCCCATGAGGCAATGAGCCAACTGTACCAACTTCAGCATCTGGACACTCATTAATTTTGTTGTAGGAGGAAACGAGCCTCTATCAAATTTTGTCTTTAACAATTCCCTGCATCTTTAGGAATGTGGCAAAGATTTGTGACAGATTTTTTCTCCATTAAACTCAGGCTAAAATATTAAAAAGCCATCCCAACAGTTTGGCCTTTTTCAGTTGGATAACATTTAACTCAGGTTATTAGTGAAAATAAGACATTCTCCCTGGTTTTCTAACAACCAATGTATGTTAACTCAATGTATAATTTTAAGCCTACAAGGAAACTCCTTTATTCTTACCCCGCTCTGAGAAGGGAGTAGGGGGAAAATACCTGCCATCCATCTTAATAAGAATAAACATTTCAAACTGGGCTTCTGTCCTTAAAGTATTTCTAGTATAGCAGAATCTATTGCTTTTTATTTATGGTTAACTTGACTCATTGTCTATGCCGAAATATTTAACCCTGCTTTGCCCATAAAAAAATAGTGGCATGTCAAATGGATAAGGAGAAAGGGAAAGTTAAGCAAAGTAAATAAACACTAACAAGAATTCTTTCATTTATAAGACACCTCTGAAGGTGTTAGGAATCTTTAGCCATAGAAGAACCTGACATGAGTGTTTCTGACTCTGAAAGTAGCAATGTGACTCTTTTTTTTGGCAGTCCTGAGTCTCAAACTCTGGATCTGAGCTTCTTTTGCTCAAGGCAAGTGCTCTACCACTTGAGCCACAACACCACTTCTGACTTTTGTGAATAGTTTATCAGAGAAAATGGTCTCAATTACTTTCCTGCCCAGGTTGGCTTTGAGCCATGATCTTCAGATATCAGCTTCCTGAGTAGCTAGAATTATAGCTGTGAGCCACAGGCATCTAGCTGTGGCAATGTTGTTTTTATACAGCACCCAGCAATCTGACAGAAAAGAAGGAAAAATGAATAATCCTTAGCTAGTTAATTTCCTCCAGCCCTTCATTTATGTCTTTTCCTTTTCTAAAGAGTATATGTCAAGAATTTATCTCTTAATTTAGTCAGAACTATTAGTTGGCAAAATATTTCCCTGTAAATTACAGTTTAATAGCAGAATAACTGTACTAAAAGGGTAAAATCCTTTATTGATAAAAATATGGTTGAACATGAAGAATTTACGTGAAACAAACCAGACGTGCAAAGTCAAATGCTGTATGATATCACTTAGATGTATAATCTGAAAGAGTTGATCTTATAGAAATACAGAGAAAGCCAATGGTTACCAGAAGCTGGCATGAAAAGAGACTGGTCAAAGGGCATTGGTCAGTGGGTCCAATATTACAGTTAGATAGCAGCAAGAAGTTACGGTGTAGTATTCTGCAGTAGGGTGACCATACCTAGTAATAATTCATTGTGCATTTCAAAATATCAGGAAAAGTAGATGTTGAATGTTCTCACTATAGAAAATTATATTTAAAGGTAACAGATATGATTATTACCCTTGTTTAATCATGACAATACACAAATATATCAAAACATCACATTGTCCTCATAAATATGTATACTTTATTATGTGTCCATCAAAAAATATATATAGCATGAAGTTCACAGAATACTATTCCTTATGGTATTTGCTTATGTCTAGGTTAGGGAAACACAGCTTTTACCCAACTATTACATTTCTCTAACCCCAAATCAAAACTTAGGAAGACTTAGGGGAATGTGCTTAGAAGAGCAAACCTTTTCTGATGACTTGTCAGCTTAACAATAAAGGATTGAAGCTACTAATTTGCCTATAAACATAGAATCCCACACAAATTCCCCTTCACAGTGCAGTTCAAAGGGCCTAATAATTGCCCCCATTCTTTCATATGGAGCTGTTGCAACCCCTGCTGAGACTCAGTAGATTAAGAATGTTCTGGAAGCAGGGCCAGGAGCATAACCTAGTGGTAGTATGCTTGCCTAGCATGCATGCAGCACTGGATTTGATTCCCCAGAACCACATACACAGAAAAAACAGGAAGTGGCACTGTGGCTCAAGTGGCAGAGCACTAGCCTTAAGCAAAAAGTGTCCAAGGACAGTGCCCAGCCCTGAATTCAATCCCTAAGACTGGCCAAAAAAAATTATATATATATATATATATATATATATATATATATATTCTGAAAGCAAATCTTCTTTCCCTGCATTCACTGTAAACTTTGAGTGAAAACAGAAAAACTAGCTGTGTTCCCTAATTGGATGCTTTGATTTGAAATATTACTTATACTGTTCAGTAAATAGTCATTTACTGTCATGGTTTCCTTTACTCCTGGCATGTCCACCCTACAGGCAATGCTGTGACATCCTTTGTAACACTCTGTGACCAAGATTTGGGAAGTACTGTTCTCCACAGTGAGACATTTGTGCAAACAATCTTTTCTATTCCCATTCGACCTAAGCACTCTTTGGCATCTGGGGTTTTAGGTGCCACTTAAAATGTTCCTCAGAGGAACACAGTATTATTACCAGAGATGGGATGTCATTTCCTTCCATCTGCTGCAGTTTTAGGTAAATATTTCCTGATTCCGAGTACTAGTGGATTTCTATTATTTGCCATTTTAAAATAAAAAAAATACATCAGCAATGTGCTTTGATTTAAAACAATGGAAATGGACACTTTGTAAGTACAACAGGTCTATCACTCTCCTGTGCAAATGGAAACTAATCAGTTACTGACCACTTTCTTCTTGGACATTTCAGTGTCTACTTTTTCTCTGCTTCCCATCTTGTTCACATTTCTCTTTTTCCCCCCATGTTTCAATATATTATGTACAGATATGGCATGAGGCTATGGCCTTTCTCTGGCCATCTAAGATGATGGAAAAGTTATATAACCCCAGTAATTTGTTTTGTTGGCCAGGATTATGCTGGAGAAACACTTGAGCATTCCATTGATAGATTATTAGGGTGCTTATGGCCCCCAATGATTACTGTAAGTGGCTAACATCAAGAAGTTGAAAAACAACAATAACAACAAAATCTCCTGATTATGAAAAATAAGTAAAAATTTTAAAATATTGCTTCCTTGACTGATTATATATGAAATCCCAGTATGAAAGTTACTGGAATATTATTCCTATATCATTCTCCTCTATTAGAGAAGCGTACTTCCTTACACATTTTGGGGAAAATGTTGTGACCGGGCACTGAAAAGCTCATGCATAATCCTAGCTATTCTGGAGATAATATCTGAGGAACTTGGTTTGAGGCTAGCCTGGGCAAAAAAGCTCATGAAACTCTTTTATCTCTAGTTACACACACACACACACACACACACACACACACACACACACACACACACACACACACACACACACACACACACACACACACACACACACACACACACACACACACACACACACACACACACACACACACACACACACACACACACACACACACACACACACACACACACACACACACACACACACACACACACACACACACACACACACACACACACACACACACACACTGAGGCTCAAGTGGTTGTGCACAGCTTTGAGCAAAAAGTCAAGAGGGCAAGGCTCTGAGTTCAAGTACCAGCAGAAAAAAAAACAAGGAAAATTAGAAAAAGAAGGGAAGGAATAGCAGATATACATGACATTTTTAATGCAAGGAACTATAGAGAGGAATCTGCTTTCCTGGATTTTATCACCGATTTAACCATTACCAGATCTTCCTCGTTTATAAAATTAAATTGTTAGAACTTGAGTGACTTTTGAGAGTTTAGTCTCAAGGTCTTCACAGCTATATATTTAACTTTCTGGAGCCACGTCCTTTCTAGCCCATTTGCCCTTGGTTGAGGCAGGTAGATTGTTTCATAACAGGCTGATTAGTTACAGGTTGGATCTGATTCAACCTTGCCCTAATCCATGCTTTTCTCTTTCTCATACTATACACATGGAAAGGAGGGAAATAAATCAGCTTTTATAAATCTGTTCTTTCTGGGAAAGAGCCAAATGTCCTTTCATAATCAAATGCCTGTATTTCCAGAGGCCACTGGCCACCTTCCAAACACTTATTGGTCATTGAACACCTTGCATGAGGTAATTTTCAATTATCTTATTAAACCGGAAGGGGGAACTGGTCATATTTCCATTGGTTATAAATATAACTTGTGTTTTTATGAATGATAATAAACATTGTCCATGAATGCCTGTTTGGTGGAAACTATCCCATGAGAAATGTTGTCCTGTGCCTTACAAAGGAAAACACCAGGAAGAAAAAAGCGAAGGACAGGTTCTAGGTCTTTACTTTGGAAAAGAGGGTGAGCAACAGGAAATGGCAAGAGATTAAGTGTGGTGGTGCCATTAAAGCAAAGGTTTCTGAGATTTTTCATGACATGAGTCCATCAGAAGGAAAGTAGAACATGTAGAAGAATGTCTAAAGAAAAATGAATGTCCATTTTTGTTAATATACATCTTTGTGGTTACACAATTGCTTAAGGTGTTAGGCTATAGTCAGTCCAGGAGAAATGGAGAAGCAAAATCTTTTTCCAGGAATTCCAACTTCTTTTAATAATAAAACCATTTGACTAATGGCTGTTTCTCAGTTAAATCCTTGATTATTTTCTCAGTCAAAAGTAGAATGTTGACTGGTAAGCTCTGGGTTGTTTAAAAAAATAAAAAGTTGGCAATATGTAAGTATATTGTTGAGTATATTGTTGAGAAGTCAAGTCATTATATTCTTAGTATAGAAACCTAGTAGCTGACTAGAGAGTCATATAACTAAAAACTCTCAGTGCTTGTAGAAGTTTCCTATAGAAGAATAATTGTCCTTTCCAGTAGGTCTCCAAAAAGCAATAATGAACAAAATCTTGCTATAACAACTATTATAATAAATTTCTTAGAAAATATAGAAATAAAGGGATTTCTTTCACCATACGATTTTTATCATCATTGCTATATTTTTTTATTGTAAAACATGACAAATTGCTGAACTCTAATTTTTTAGTTTTTAGAAAGGCCTTAGTTTAATAGGGAAAAAATATTAGACATTTATTAACCTATCTCTCTTGAAATGTGGGGAAGCTCACCAGCTTACTTTGAAAGTAGAAAAGTACATAAATTTTACTAACATTCATTCATTAACTTTGATTTCTGAAGAATCTAACTCTGGGCTCTTATGCTTTACCCCCATTGATTTTCACAGAAAAGCCTAAGAATGTAGACTTTAAAGCCTATTATAATATAGAATTGTATTGTTTCATATCCTAGTGAATTATCTCCAAAAGCCGAATGGAACAAGAAACTAAAAGGGACATCTAAAAAATATGAAATTACTAGAAAACACTGAAATATTAGCTACCCTGCAGAAACTGAGATGTTAATTGAATTGAGGAAAGCGTCATGTTATGATTGGGATACTGTATTGCCTTCTTTGTAGTTCTTTCTTTTTCTTTTTTTTTTGTTAGATGAATAAGCTACTTTAATCAAGAAAACAAAGTTCATTATTTCTAAAAATAAAATTAGACTTTCCCAGTCCTTAACACATCTGCATTTAGTAATATCCTCTGATCCAAATACAGATGCTAATGTGGCAAATAACAATATATCTTGTACAGCATACAGTATGTTCACTGCTTATACTTCAATTCTACTGGATGAGTATACTCAATGCAGACTTTAAACCATTTATAAAAGTTGCACAATATGAAAAAAATTGCAAATATTTTTATAATTTTATTCATTTAAAATGTTAATAGCTTGTGTTAGTTTCAGGGAGGGTGTATATTTTGATTAAAAAAGAAATACTTGACTTTGTAATTCTGTATATTCTACACAATTGATTAGCAGGGCCATTTTAAGACAACCTGGTTGCATTTTTTTTCTTTGTAGTTCTAACGTTGGCAGTTCCAGGTTGGCTCAATATTTTTTCAAATGGCTGCTAATAAAATCAATTTATAAATATTTATAAACTTATTTCATTAATCCTTTGCTGGTCTGGTGTCCAGAAGCTGCGTAAGACCAATGAATGAAAAATAATAAATAATAAAACCTCTCAGAAGAGTCTGTCTGCAGTACTAACAGTTACCAAATGTGACTGCTCTGCCAAGTTAAATTGCAGTGACAAAAATATCATTGGCTTAGATTAATTTCAATGTATTTAGCTTATTTAAACTTTCTCTTTAGCATTTTCAGTAGTGCATAGTAATTATACAATGGAAGAATTGTAATGTGATATTGCTATACCTGCATATAATATACTCTGATTATTTTCAAACCCCATATGTTTTCTTATGCTCCCTCCCTCACCACAAGTTTCTGCAATGGTATTTTTTAAATTAGTCTTAGATTTTAAAAAAAAATCATTGATGCTTTGCCTTTCTGTTACAGTATCTCAGGCTCTTTTCCACATTCTTAAACGATTAGTACCTATTTCTAAATTGCCCTCTGCCTTCCTGCCTCCCGGTATTGGTTGATTTAACACTTCCTCTTCACAGTCTTTGGATTTATGACTAAATATTCCTGTTACTTGGTTCAGAATACCTCGTGACTTTTCACTGCAGTCTAGACATCTTTTCAAGGTGCTCAGAGCTCCTTCTGAAAGGTCATCACAGAAATGGGTCTAAACCTAGCTTTTAATGCAAAAACAGCTGGTGTTTTATGCCAGCCCATATCCCTGGTTCCTTTGGATTTCAGCAAGGCAGGCATTGGCATCACAACTTTATAATTAGCCCTTAGAATTCCAGGTTACCTCTCTGTGGCAACTTGACCTTGTGAAAGGGCTGACACCTCGTTCCCAGTTGAAAGTCAGTTTCGGCATACCTCTCATGTAGGGTAGGGTTCCTACCGGAAGGTATCTGATGATATTTGGAGACAGTTTTGCTTGTCCTAACTGAGAATTTGCTACTGGCATCAAGGAATGAAAGTCAGAGATGCCATTAAGCACCGTGTATTGCACAGCAGTGCAAAAGCACCAACATGGAGGACCTCTGTAGCCTTACCAGGAATTATAAGCTGTCCAAATCTCAGGACACTCCATCAATTTCCACTTTGTGAATAGACACTGCTCTCCTTTGGTCTTGTCATCTGCTGGAAATGTCTCAGTTTCTACCCATGAAACTTCTTTCAAACTCAGCTTGGAAGCCATCTACTTTAAAAAAAAAAAGCCTTTCCAGTTATTCCAATTGATACTAAACACTTCTTATAAGGTTTACTCAGAATTAGGTGTGTTTATGACAGGCCTTTTTGTATGGTGGTTGTTGGTTGTGAGGGTGTGACTTACTTCCCATTTTAGACAATTCTAGATATTGTATAATAAATGTATATAATATAAAGCTATGATACCTTTGATTCTTTGTCTATATTATATTGCATGGTTTAGCCATAGCAACACATAGCCTAGAAACACAGTTTAGAATTTGTTTTGTTCCTGTAAATTTACAATATGCTTTAAAAATGTTAGTACAAAGTTCTAAGGTTATCTCAATACATATGTAAATAATGAGTTAAATTAATATGCTATAACTTAAATAATATCAACTTTTGTATCTTTATTTTTGTGCTGGTATTGGGGCGTAAATTCAAGGCCTGATACCCTCCCTTAGCATTTTCAGTCAGGGTTGGCGCTCAACATTTGAGCTATACCTTGAGTGTAGTTATTGGACTTTTCTGCCTGGGTTAACCGGCTTCAAGCTGTGATCCTCAGATCTCAGCCTCTTGAATAGCTAAGATTGAAGATGTGAGTCAAGTGCAGTGCTTCAGCTGGTGTAACTTTGATCTGTAGTTTTGTATTGTTGTTTCCTTTATCTTTGGGAGCTAATTCTGAAGAATAGTTCTAATGGTTTAACAGACATTTAGTGATATAATAGTAAATTTTTGGCCCATCTCAATGGCCAGTAATGTCATCTCAAGAACACATGTAATCTTGAAAGGATCCAAAGGTAGGTTCAGGTGACAGTTCTATTCTTCACTAATTATGTGGTCATAGGCAAAGCTCTTAATCTATGTGGTAATATTTTCAGAATGAGAATTCTTACCTGCATCATACACTCACAGGTATTACATCAGACAGAATCTTTGAGATTAACTTGTAAACCATAAAATTGCCAGTATTTAAGAAATGTTTATTTAAAGCTAGATTCTGAACCAAGAGCTAGGAATACAGAAATGGACATAGTTTTGGTTTGTAGTAATTCAGTCTAGTGGTTTGTAACTATTAACAATACTTTGAACTTGAGTAGTTGTCTAAAAAAGAAACAGAGAGGATTGCCAACAACAGCAGTTTCTATAACAAGAAATAACCATTGTAATGTCCTCTTTTAATCAGATCATTGTTAGATTTTTATATGACCATATGACTAAACTCAGTTTGTTTCAAGCTTAGTTTCATTTATCTGAACCAAAATTGTACTTTATTGCTGACATAGATTTTGTGTATGTGTATGTGTGTCATGTGTTATGACAACAGTTTCTTCCTTGCTGCTACACTCACATGTGAATTTTTCTTCCCTCCCCACCTGGGATATTTCAAAGCTTTTTTAAAGAAATCTGCAGATGTCACTTCTTTGTCCTTTTCTGAGCCCCCGGTCTCTAGAAGCTGCATGAGGGCATGGCTCTGCTTGTGTCTGTTGTATGACTCTCCCATCAAGACAGCTTTGCTTCAAGAGTAACTGGGAGGATTTAGGAACTCCAGCATCCTTAGATCTATCTTTTGGAGATAGATATTGATTTTCCTGCCTTTGAACGTAAAGGCCCAGAATGAGCCCTTTAGCTCCTCATCTCTGAGCAGTCTGGCATCAGAAGCTGAAGAGGCAGAAGTAACTGTAGGAACATCCATCAGAACCGTCACTGTCAGGACCACTGGGTTGCTGTGACAGTGTAGTGTGACACAAGTTCTTGTGTAGGAACTAGAAGCCACACAAACAGGTTGGCTGTGATCCAGGATAGCTTATCTGGAGAGAGACAATTTTGTTACATTACCACTTTATATGTACTTCTGAAATGACCCTTAAAAGTCTGAATGCAAAGTCTCTTGTCCTCATCTAAAGTCTGCCCTCATTTCTTGACTGAACTAACCAAATTGGGAGGGGTAGGATTTTTTTTTTCTTTTGAAAAACATTCTTTCTAGATAGAGCTCTGGAATAAAGCCCATCACATCCCATACTTCCCTACCCTTGCTGTGAAGTTGCACCTGGAATTACTGGCTCATTCTGCACATAATTATTAGGTTACTGGTAAAATTAATATTCATCTTGTATTGATTATTTTCTTTTTGCTTCATCCTTATTTTTCTCAGAATAAAGGAGCCAGAGTATAGCCTTAATCAGAGATGCATGCTATATGAATATTGCATTGGACTTGTTTTCAAATAAAGAGACAAATGAAGGAATTGAAGGCAGATTGAAAAAGAGCAGAAATGGGGGCCGGGAGTTTGGCCTAGTGGTTAAAGTGCTTGCCTAGCATGCATGAAGACCTGGGTTCGACTCCTCGGTACCACATATAGAAAAAAAAGCCGGAAGTGGTGCTGAGGCTCAAGTGGTAGAGCTCTAGCCTTGAGAAAGTCCAAGGACAGTGCTCAGGCCCTGAGCTCAAGCCCAGGACTGACAAAAAAAAAAAAGAGCAGAAATTAGAAAAAAAATACTTCTCACAACTCAGTGTCAACCCAGTCACAAACATTTGTTCTTTTTCCCATTCTTAGCAAAAAATAGGAAACGAAAGTAAAGTGGAAAGAATTACAAATCTTTGCCAATTTCTTTTTTCCTTTTTCTTAGTATTATAGATGTAAAATTAAATCTCAGGGTATTCTTGCGAATTATATAGAAGGAACATAAATCAGTAGATTCCTTCAGTTATATCAAGAGTAGTACAAAGTAAGAAAAGAAAAAAAAGTTAAAATTCAGTCTCTAAATGAAAATCCTTTTAAGTTCCTCTGCCAACAATTTCTGTTCATCACTTTCATCTGGTGTCCATGACTGACAGTTTTTATTTCAAATCTAAGAAATATTTGAGGCTTTTTATCAATGGCTCCATTCCCCAATCTGTAATTTGCTACAGAGCCTTCATTTAAATTTTTTTTAAGAATTTAATCATTGATTTCTTGACACAAAGACTAGCCAGGAAATCTCTTTTTAGGTAAGGCTATGAAACATTGAGGCAGGACACTGAAGGAAGCTAATTTAAAGCTCTGAGTGGTAACAGACTCTATTCTTTCCTGAGAATCACCTGTTGGCAACAAAACAAATAAGTAGTTAAACAGAAAAGGCCGCCTGAGTTGCAGGTAGGACTTGGAAGTGGTAGCATTATAGGCTAAAAGTCAGTTTGAAATGTAAATAATGATGTTAATTCTTTCAATCCAGGAGCAAGGGAGGTTTTTCCATTTCCTCAGTTCTGCTTCAATTTCCTTTTTCAGGGTTTTAAAGTTTTCATCACAAAGGTCCTTTACATTCTCAGTTAATTCCTAGGTACTTTATTTTCTTTGAGGCTATTGCAAAAGGAGCTGCTTTCCTGACTATTGCCGCATTCCTCTCATTGTTGATATATAGGAAGGCGGTTAATTTTTGAGGGTTAATTTCATACCCTGCTACTTTTCCAAAGTTTTGAATCAGCTCAAGCAGCTTAGGAGTGGATTCTATAGGGTTCTTTAAATACAGAATCATGTCATCTGCAAAGAGGGATAGTTTCACTTCTTCTTTCCCTATTTGGATCCCCTTTATGCTTGCTTCTTGCCTTATTGCACTGGCTAGGAATTCTAATACTATGTTAAAGAGGAGTGGAGAGAGTGGGCATCCTGGTCTCGTTCCTGATTTTAGAGGGAATGGCTTTAGCTTTTCGCCATTAAGTATAATACTAGCTGTGGGTTTGTCATACACAGCCTTTATTATACTGAGGAATGTTCCACGGATTACTAGTTTCTCCAGAGCTTTTAGCATAAAGGGGTGTTGGATCTTGTCAAATGCCTTTTTTACATCTATTGAGACAATCATGTGATTCTTGTCCTTGTTCCTCTTGATGTGTTGAATTATATTAATTGACTTGCGTATGTTGAACCAGCTTTGGAATTCCATTCCCCTACCTTACGATCTCTAAGACACACTAAAAGAAAATGGTTTTACTTATAAAAGCTGCCTTGCATTTTCCTGATATGTGAAGCACCCACATTTTATCAATAACTCTATTTTGCAGCCATGATCCATAAGAGCATAGTCTAGTGATCCATATGTAGTTCTCCATGTCGACCTGTACTTGAAGGACTCCTGCTTTCCTCTGTGTAATCCTCAAGGCAGGATTTATCTATAGGCTTGGTGTATAGAGAAGTTTCTTCACGGACAGTCTGTTCACCTTTGAATAGTTTCCAGCTTTATCATATTTTGAAACCCACTGAAAAAAAATCTATTCCATAGAACATAAGCCCACACTAACAATGACCAAGAAGAACATGAGAATACTCTTAGAAGTCTTTTTTGCATGGAATTTAACGAGAACAAAACCTTTATATTTTTCTCTTTTTTTTCCTAGACTTTTATTTAATCACCTTCTTGCCTCTTGGAGGAAATCTTTTATTTATATCTTCTCATCCCTCATTATCTTGAAATCCATACCTTGCTTTCCTCACAATTTATGTTAATTCTACAGGACATATCTTTTCAGTCTTCTGGTAGTATCCTGTGCTGGAATAAATCAACATATAAATCACATATATCACATAATACCAGTGTATTTTAAATACGAGCTTACAGCAGCCCATTGAGTATATACACATGTATAAAATATTTCTTCTCTTCATTGTGGCATCTCCATAACAAGATTCTTCCTTTGTTCCTACCCAAGATAATAATTATTTAGTTAAAAATTTCTCAGTCAGGCTAGAAGTTAGGCATAGTAGCAAGAGTGTTTGCCTAGCATGCATGAAGACCTGTGTTTGATTCCTTGGTACCACACACATAGAAAAGCTGGAAATGGTGCTGTGGCTCAAGTGGTAGAGCAGTAGGCCTTGAGAAAGCCCGAGAACAATGCTCAGGCCCTGAATTCAAGCCCCATGCCTGACCAAAAAAAAAAAAATTCTCAGTCAGTGCTATGGATTTTTTTTCTATATTCTGCCTGTTTCCTGTTAATATTACTGCTTTCTCTCCTTAATTGTGTGTTTGTACTTCCATGTATAAAATACTATTCCAGAGGCCGGGAGTTTGGCCTAGTGTTAGAGTGCTTTCCTAACAAGCATGAAGAACTAGGTTCAATTCCTCGGTACCACATACCTAGCAAAAAACCGGAAGTGGTGCTGAGGCTCAAGTGGTAGAGGGCTAGCCTTGAGAAAGTCCAAGAACAGTGTTCAAGCCCTGAGCCCCAGACTGGAAAAAAAAAAATACTATTCCAGGGATTGGCGGAAGAGCCCTTGCCTGGCAAGTGCAAGACCCTGAGTTAACCTTTTTAAGGTTGTTTTCCCTGGTTAAATATATGTCTTCCAAAACAACAAAAAAATTAAATTGGTTTTGTTTCAACACTTTTTTGTTGCTGTCTCAAGTATCTGACTTGCATGTCCTGAGGTGTTATATCTCATTGCATTTTGGATTGTACATTATCCAAGTTTCTTCTGGTTCTCAAATTCCATAAGGTTTATAGGATGACTTTATTCCTAGCTATTTGAGAATATCCACAGAGATTCTCTTCCCAGTAGCATTTTGAAATCAAGCTCTGCACACATCAGACACATAATAAGTGCTTATGAAGCAGCTCCATCTTTAGAAATAGGAAGCTTCAGATGATGACTTAAGCTTCACAATCAGAATGTACAATTTAGGTTAAATGTAAGAAATAAATTCTCTGATAATAAAATTGATTGAAGGTGAGAAAAAGGTATTGAAGAACAGCAAGGACTCTATTTCCTAGAGATCTCTAAAGGGGAAAAATATAATTTATCTTGGATAGAATCAGGCCACTAGACTAGATAATGTGCTGAGAATTTGTTTTTATCTGGCTCCAAGATTTTATTAAAATCCTCAGTGATAACACTAGTCTCATAACATGTTTCTGGAAAGGAGTTTCTACATTAGGTATTTTTATTTCCGTTAAAAAAAAAGCTAGTAGGCAGAAAATAACATTGGAAAGTCTTAAGTTATTTTTGTAATGAAATACAGACTTTGAGTAATTAAAACATGGAGGCATTACATGTTTCTGAGATTTGTATTTTTCTAGCACCGTTGAATGGAGTTGATTCTGTTTGCCTTCTTCAAATTTCTAAGAAAAAAAGTTTTTTTAAACATTCCTTTTCCTGCATAGCAAATGACAGTAATTCTGTCAGAGAAAGTGACTTTCTATTCTTACTGTACCACAAAAAATAAGTGTCTCATTTTGTAGAAATGAGAAAAGCTGAAAAGTGAGTCCAACAGTTCCTTGCTATAACTTTACCTTCCACTTGTGGATGCTGGTATTTATGCCTATTGCATGTTTCTTGTGAGATTTAATATTTTTCTTTCTACTTCATTTATTTCTAGTTGTTATAATATAGTTTCCAATTACAGAAATGTGGTTTCTAGGCAAAAAAATATAATTGCCAATGAGATGAGATGAACTCTGTGACTTTGCTTTCCTGAATAGCTGTTATACAGTTTGTTGTTTTTGTTTTTGTTTTCTGATTCCTGTTAGGGCAATGATGTTAACAGGATTTGGAACTTCAGATCAAGATGATATAACTAAGAATCCTATTCAGCCTAATCGCTACTGATGATATAAATAAAAAGTCAGACTATGAATTTTTTAATTTAAAAAAATTCTCTTGTGCTAGTACTGGACTTGAACTCAGGGCCAAGGTATTGGCCCTTAGCTTTATGTGTTCAAGGCTTGAGTTCTACCACTTGAACCACAAATCCATTTCTGGATCCCTTGGTGATATATTGGAGATAAGAATTTCACAGGCTGGCTTCACATTGTGATCTTCACATTCCTCACATTTCAGCCTCCTAAGTAGCTAGGATTACAAGTGTGAGCCACCAGTACCTGGACCTATGAGTTCTCTTTTATCTTACCCCAGACTAAGGAGGAATATTAAGTGTATGGTTTTAGACAATCTCCCCAAATCACTGTTTGTAATAGGAATTGTCTCCTTATCAATAAAGTTATCATATCAGTCTAATCCCACATTCTAAATATAAATGCACAGTAATGAGCAGTTGGGTCTGCTGCCTTACCCATTCTCTTAGAACATGTTATTCAGATACCACATAAGGAGTGCATAGAGTGAATTTGCTGTTCCATCTCTGCAGGATTATCTTCTATAAGGGTGAATAAAATTCAAAACACATTTATTATCAAGTCCAAAGTAAAGTATCCTGCTGAAGTGTTCAAAGAAAGGTGGGTTCTGAAAGATGTGTTATTGAAAATTTCCAATTATTCTAAGGAATAGATGTATTAGATCTCTTGCTTTGAGCTGTTTCCA
The DNA here is from genome assembly GCF_031878675.1 of Megascapheus bottae. Taxonomy (NCBI): domain Eukaryota; kingdom Metazoa; phylum Chordata; class Mammalia; order Rodentia; family Geomyidae; genus Megascapheus; species Megascapheus bottae. The sequence goes on along the minus strand of NC_143522.1, from coordinate 49,589,059 downwards.
TATGAGACATTGCCCTCTGAAATGTCACCAGATCCCTAAAGCTATCATTATCTAAAATATCATCTGCCTTATTCAGGTATAAAGCAACCTGGTTGATATATGTGCTTTTCTGAAAAAAAAAATACAGAGATTGACTAAATAAAGCAAAGAGGATTAAAGAATCACTAATGAAATTATATTGTTACTATTATTACTATTACTACTACTGCTGTATCTGGCTGTATACCTCCTTTTTGATAAAAATCAGGACTATGCCAGGCTCTGTGGCTCATGCCTGTAATTCTACCTACTCAGGAGGCTCATAGTTGAGGATCATGGTTCAAAGCCAGCCAGGGCACTAAAGTCCAAGAGACTCTTATCTCCAGTTAGCCACCAGAAAACTGGAAGTGGCTCTGTGGCTCAAGAGGTAGGGCAGTAGCCTTGAGCTAAAGAACTCAGAGACCACACCCAGGCCCAGAATTCAAGCCCAAGGACCAACAAAAGAAAAAAAAAATCAGGACTATTTAAAAACTTTTATTGACACTACAAGTTGGTAAGACATAGACGATTAAATATCAAAAGATCAATGAACAGAAGCAATATAGGATTTTTTTCCCCTTCAGAAGCTTCTTTTAATAACTGAGAGAAATTCAAGAGGAGCCAAAGAAAGGAATATTTATATTTACACTTTTAAAGTTTATGTCCTCCTAAGCATCATTCATCAAATGTTTCATCTAACCTTGATATTAAAGCCCCAAATAATCTATAGAGTCATTGGTATGTCTCCCTTTTACCTTGAATCTCCCAGTGAAATGGCTAATAAGAAGTGAATTTAAGCCAGGCACTGACGATCTCATCCCAGGCACACAAATCTAAGCCACTCTTATCTCCAATTAACCAGCAAAAAGGCAGCAATGGAGGTGAGGCTCAAATGATAAGAGCACCAGCCTAGAATGCAAAGGCCAACCAACAGCAAGAGACTGTAAGCCCTAGAATCAGCATACACACAAACAAAATGTGAATTTACACATGAACAGAAGGAGCAAAGGCTGAACAGGTTTCACTTGGATTCAGAAAGAACTTAGAGTTTATTCTGAAGAATGATAATGAGTGACATGGTTGTACCTCCTAGGCTCATGGTAGTAATCAGAGTATTAACCAAACTAGACAATTTCCACAGAAAGATTTCTCAAGGCACTAAAATATCCCTACCTCAGTTTTTAGGGGACAAAGTAGCCAAATAATCTTTTACAACCATTTCCCTGTTGCTTTCCTTCCCTCTATCTCATTCTATGAAAATATTTGTATTTCTCTGTTGATGACTTTGAAGAGAATGCTAACCTACTTGTAACTTTGTCTCTGAAGCTGTTCCTTGTTTTTAGTTTTATGGGGGGTAATGGGACAGAAATGCTTAGAGAAAACATTTTTGGAGTTGAAACATTTTGATTTAAATATTTCCTTGATCATTGATCATTCATGTGGGCTCCATTTATCACTTTAGACAGTCCTCCTTTTGTTTCTATTTCTGTTAGCAGAGGCTTGTCCTAATGTATGCAAGCCAGTTATTTTAGCATAAACTCTCCTTTGCTTATCACTTATAAGTTATTTTGTCTCAATCTTCCTTGGGTCAGGTGCTATGAGTTATAGAGAAAGAGACAAAATCTCCCTACCCAGAAGGTACTCACAGTCTAGATGGGAAGGCAAATCACTTACACAGAAAATAATTAGTGACACAGTGATGTATTAAGCCTCAATGTAGGTTGACATTGTAAGGCACTGCCTTGTGAAGTGTAGGAAATTGAGATGAAACTCTAATATCTAATAACAACCATCAAAAGAGGTAAAAGCTTTGAGCAGAAAGAAGTCACTGGGACTGCGGCATCTTGACTGGGGCTAAGGTAGAAAAAGGCTACTAAGACAAACACAAAGACAGTGAAGAGGATAGTTAGTACCATTGTTAGGGAAGGGAACAAGGTAAGAAAAAAATAAAGCCATAACATCAACCTTGTATACTGGAAATTTTTATATATAGAAAGAGAGGCATGCTTTTGTATTTTTAAAACTTTACTCCTAGTCTGGGAAATAACTATTTCTTCAAAAGATAAACTGATGGGATAGGTAAATCTTTATTTTCTTGATCTGTAGGAGTAATTCCTTTAAAAGTGTTTTTTTAAAAATGGCTTTTATGACAAAATAAATCCTTGTTCAGTTTCGTGATTGAAAGTAAAGGAGAAGATAATCTTTGCAGATAGGAAAATCAGCAGATAAAGATAAATTTATTTTGAAGGTTAACTCTATTTCTGGGTAATTAAAATGTTACTGTGTGATAAGGAGCTGAGTGTAACAAATTCTGGGGCTTAGGATAATCTTGTTTGTCTGATTTTAATGATGAGAAAATGACACAAAATGGATTGGTTGCTGAAATAGAGACTTCATGGGAGAGAACTTGCTAGAAAGTGAGATTTCAGATGGGAGAACATGGTAAGTAGTTTTATGAAAAATATGCATACTTTCAAGTTACTTTTTTTGAATACTGAAAGCTTAACTTTAAAATGCAAGGTATTTGTCAACATTGTCTGAAACACTGGACTAGAGGCAAATGTTTCAGCATATTTGTTTTCTCACAATTAACGCTAAGCTGACATGTTGAAAAGATGATCTACAAAGATATTCAGAGGCTGCTAAGTTTTTGTCAATAATTAGTCTTCACTTGGCTTCATAGACAAGGGAATCATGCTTTTCTTTTTTCTTGTCACATTTTCTAAGAAAGGATTTTCACTTTTTAAATTTCCTCATCCTGGTATTAGCATTTCAGTGTTTCAAACCTCTTCTTTGCCCTCAGCTGCCATGTGTACTATTGCATTTATGCATTCCACTTCTTACTCAAGTGATGCTATTTTTTTTTTGCTTCTGCCTGACAGCCACTAATAATAACACATGAGGACAGTCAGACAAAATGAAGACAAATGCTGCTTGTCGCAGCAGAATCATAATGTCCTCGGACTCAGTAAAGACAGTCTAACTGTATGTGGATGCTCTTTATAGCTTATTTAGACCTGTGGGTTTTCCCTGCGGTTTTTTTTTTTTTAAGCAGAAACATTGTGCAGAAATACATTAAGGCAACATATGGGCCTGTTAGTTAGCCAAAACAATGTGGAACCATGGAGAATAGAGATTGCGAAGCACAGATGGATACTGTAAAAAATTCATGAGTGGCATAACAGATCTAAAAGGTAAATTTTAGTCAAAAATTCAAGTGGGAAGCGTAGGAAAATACTTAAGGAATTTGGCTTTGTGAGTTTTTCAAATCACACAAGATGAAACATTGTGAATATCCTATAGATTTGTTTATGCCATGATGTGAAAATCAGAGCTCATCATTCAACAATAATTATGTTTATATAGATTCATGCCATCAGAAATAGATTGCTGATAAACAATAGCGCTTGGCTTCTATTTGATGTAAATGCTACAGTATTAAATATCCATATTATTTCCAGCTCAATATTAGAAAGTGTCAGTCACTCTGACAAGTCAGGCAAGGGGAGTTCATTGAGCAGTCCTCTGTGTCACCAAGTGCTGTTAAATAACCAGGTTTTCATGTTGTATTATTTTGTTGTTAAAATTGAGTTCTACACAGTAAATTGGCAAATCTTTTTCTCCACTTTTACATTTGGTACTTAAAAAAAATCATCTCTAAGTAATTGTACAAAAGAGTTACCGTTAATCAAACCTGAAGTCTCAAAGAGACACTGGATTCATGTGTGTATGTGGTCAAGATACACTGCAGCATTGCACGTCTTTTCTTAGGAAACAGCGTCAAGTATCTGAAAATAGCCAGGTAGAGGCCTACCTTTAATCCATGCTGTTGCTAATGATCCTGTTGTAAGAGCTCCTGAAAAGTGATTTCTAGTACTTAATTCCTAGTATTTATTTTGTTAATCTTGGATTTAGCCTTTCTAAGAAATTAACTTTGAGTTCTCCCCAGAACGTACTGTATTTCAGTTAGTACATTTGAGAACACCTGCATACCTCCCAAAGTATTTATATCTTTCTGAATAATTTTAACTTCCACATGTGAGAGAAAACATGTAATCTTTGTCATCCTGGGCCTAACTTAGTTCACTTAATTTAATTTTTTCAAGGTTCTTCCATTTCTTAGCAAATGATACAATATCATTTATACTTGAAAAGGGTGGAGTGGGGACAAGGGAAGGGGAGATAGTTTAGTGAAGAGAATAAATGAGGAGATGGGAGATGTGTTTAGAAATTAAATGCATATCCTACAAAAGAAGAGAGAGAGAAAGTGTGGGATAAATGAAAATATTTAAAGAGGTGACATTGACTTAAGATACATTCTAGTCATAAACTGCTTTGTTGCATGCAACTCCTTTGTACAACTACTTAAAGATAATAAAATTTGAAAAAGTGATTTGTACAGAAAAACGTTTTCTAGAGAAACAATTTAGTTCATAAACTGCAGCTGAGGCGGGGGAAAAAGGGAAGATCACTCCAAATTTCTAAGTACTTTAAAAAGCATACCTTGTAAATTGAGATCACATTTTAAAGATCACCGAGTTCTAGACATATTTCCTACTTAGAAGTCATAGAATTTCCTACTTAGAAGACTTGGGCTATTCGATGAAACTGAACTATTTTTTGTTTTGTTTTGTTTTGTTGTGGGAACACAAAGATCATATTTATTATTTTATTATTACAGTCCTGGTAGGGTTCCAACTATGGGCTTAGATGCTGTCTCTGAGCTTTTTGCTCAAGGTCAGTGCTCTACCACTTGAATTGTAGCTTTACTTCCATCTTTTTCTGTGATTTATTGGAGATAAAGGTCTAACAGGATTTTTCTGCCTGGACTGTCTTTAAACCAGGATCCCTCAATCTCAGCCTCATACCAGGATCCTCCTACCTATCCCTCTTTATCTTAGATAACAAATATGAACCACCACACCTAGCTTATTGATGGGCTAACTTTTCCCAGGCTAGCCTCAAACTGCAATTCTCCTGATTTCTTCTTGTGTAACTGGGATTCCAGTCATGAGCCACTTGAACTCGTCTTTATTAACAGTCTCATAAACTATGAAAAGCTATTTGTAGAGGGATCCATTACACTTTGAAAAGGCCCTATTACTTTAGTTAAATAAGCAGAAAATCATTTTGTGTTAGGAAGAAACATGATTAGTTGGAAAGTACGCACTAAGAGTAGAAAATAAATGAGATCGCTTACTGAATTGTTTTCGTTCTAGAGGTAACAAAATGAAGGAAAACTTTGTAGTGGGCTTCTAATTTTTGGCATTAACTCCAATGCTGCTGGGGCCTAGAGAAGGAAAATTGAGCTTCCCGATTGTTGTCCTAATAGCTCATTCAGGCAGGTTTGGGTGTCCTTGGTGAATTAAAGTTTGCATTAGTGAACCCACTGAGCAGCGGCCAAGACTAATTCTCAGCTCTGTATGACATTTCACACATTGTCACTTCTTAGTAAGTGTTATAGGATAACATTTTGAGATCCTCATCTGAGAGTTGATGGGGAAATATCAAATAGTAGGTATGATGATTGCCAACTAAGTTGATAACAACGCAAAACTATGTTGTTGAGTAGAGATGACAGTATTTTGTCTCCTTTAAATAAAAGGTAGATTTACTCCTAACATTTTCCCATACAGGTCTAACAAGGACAAGAATAAAAACAGTGGAAAAAAATCGGGGAAAATGAAAAAAATAGGATAAAGTATTTTAAGAAAAGGTGGAATAAGGTTGTCCTTTTAAAGACAAAACTATGGTTCTTACTGATCATTACTTATGTTACTGTGGATAGTCTAAAAAGGGTACAAAAGTTAGATACATTAGAAATGCATGTGTGTACATTCATACACACATGTATATATTTTCCTTCCCTTGTTAATATGTAAACTCCCTGACCACAGTGTCACCTTTCTTCATCGTTATATGTCCCAAATACCTGTTAATGTAGACCAGAGGTCTTCGTTGAATTAATACATTTCAGAAGAATGTTATTTTTACACTGTTGTTGAAGGAATTAGAGATCTTTGGACATCCCTTCAAAAGTATTAATTGGTTAATACTTGACAACAAAGACACAGCTGGTGTGGGTGAGGAGAAATGGAACAAGGAACATTTAGAATTCCGTGATTTCATCTTCTTTCCTCCACAGAGTACTCCATACTGGTCAGGATACTTTTCATTTAGGTTTTTGTTTTTCAGTATAGAATATAAACTGGGAGTGGGCAAAACATCGAGTCATCAACATGTGGAAGAGGCCTTCTTAACATTTTTCTAAAAGAACTAAAATTAGTGCATTGATATTCTCTGGCCTATGTTTTGAGTTCTGTGCACAGTGGAACCACTGAACATTACGAAAGGCAGTTCAGAAATCTACGTTCTGCAAATTCTGTATTCAAGAAAATGGACTTGCTTGAAGAAATTGGGAACAGTTTGGTTTCAGAGGTAACTAGAAATCAGAGCATCATGAATCATTAACTGGTGGTCAAGGCTGTTGAACTGGATCTCTGTTGACCAGAGTCTTTTTTCCTTTTAATGAGAGTCAAATTATTTAATTTTGATTCATTGATGTACTATTACTAGATTCACCCCAGGAAGTTGGGAGATAAGATTGGTTGTATTTGGCAGTCTGCTAATACAGTTTCACCCAGAATTACTTGCTAAAAGTAACCCCAAGAACTTGTAACTCAAATGCTCATTTTGATTCAGATTCTGCATCGGTACATGTCAGAACAGGAAATATTCCTACAAATATCTGTGGTACTGTTGCTAACTGGAAGCATATGTGCAAATGTGGAACTTTTAAAGCCCTATTGAGAAGAAGGCAAATGTTCTTTAATTTGGTAAACATATTTTTGAGTACCTATTATATGTCAGGTACTTACAGATTCAGTGGGCACAAGCAAAGGGCCTTTCTAAAGGAGAAAAGAGGACTTTAAACAAATAATTACAGATGTAATTAATGCCTGTTAAGAGAAGATGACTGTGGAGATTGATAGCAAAGCAAATGAACTCAGGTCAAAAGCAAGTCAAACAGAATGGCACGCTCCGGAAAGTTATAATACTTCATGTTCTCATTCATACACAAGCTAAAAAGGTGCTCTTTCAATAGCTTATAGTAGAATAGTGTACAAAGCAGCAATGAAAATAGAAATTTAAAGAAAGACTGAATCCCAAAATATATTTAGTTCTGTTGTTATACAGTATAAGTTACAATAATTTATTTCACAGTAACTATAAAAGAGGAGTTTGAAGGCTCCAAATTCAAAAATGACAAATGTTTGAAAACAAAAATGTTGTCTTATTCTGATTTGGTCATTTCCGATATTAGAATACATTATATGTGTAAGGACTCACAGAACTATGCCATAAAAAATATGTGCTAATATTATGTGTCAGTTAACGTGTTTAAAAGTTAAGTTACGCTGTAGTTGATAAGAAGAGAATAACTTGAAAAACACCCAACTTCATTATCCACTTTTCACATTGAATATTTAACAAATATTGACCCAAAATCAATCATGTGTCAAGCAAAGTGCTCAATGCCGATGAGCAAAATTTAATACCAAGTACAATTTCTACAAGACAAAACACTGGTTAAATTGACACTTAAAATCACAAGTGTGCCAAGTGGTGCCAAGTACAAGCAAATGGCGACATGTGGGAGTGGGCTGATACGACCTCTTAAAATAAGGATACAGGTTCAACCGGCTCCATCATGGCCACATAGTAGATAGAAAATTGGGTTTAACTGGTACCAGCTTGTCTTTGTGGCAGGGGCAAGGAAGTTGCTCCCCACGGTGATGGGAATGCCTGAAATCCCACAGGTAGGGAAAGAGACTTGGATGATAGATTATAGACCTGTCAGTCCTGTGCTTTAAATGCACGAGACTCTATAGCTTCCTGTGACCCAATTTAGGCCCCCACCAGCTGAAATGCAAGGACAGCGAAGCCTTCTTTCTATTTTCCAGTCATCATGTTTTCTCCCTTCAGCTCTCCATTGAAGTTGATCTGATTTTTTGGTATTGTTTCTCTGTTCTTTGTTCACTTTGCTGCTGTCATGGTTTTCTAACAGTGTTCAATGTATTCTAGGGGCTGTAGATCTTTGAGACAGACACCGGCTTTCTAGTAAAGACTTCCAATTTGACCTCTCAAAAGATGACTTCTCTGTTTTCTCACAACTAAGTTCCTGTACAGCAAGCAGTCCCTGGGTTAGAAGGTCAAATTTCTTTTCAAACGTGATATTTGAGCTGAAATCTAGAGCTCAAATGAGTTTTTCTAGTAGGCCAGGAAAGATGGAGAATCCCAAGAAAAGAAAATAGCATTGAATATGGCCTAGTGGTAGAGTGCTTGCCTAGCATGCACAAAGGCCTGGGTTTGGTTCCTCAGTGCCAATATACAGAAGAAGGTGGGAATGGTTCTGTGGCTCAAGTGGTAGGTCAGAGTGCTAGCTTTGAGAAGGTCCAAGAACAGTGCACAGGATTTGGATTCAAGACACGGGACTGGCAAGAAAAAAATAGCATAGGCAAGAGCTTATGATAGGAGAAAACACATCAAGAATAGGATGAAGGCCCTAGGTAGAAGCTAGTGGCTCATATCTGTAACCTTAGCTACTCAGGAGACAGATCTGACAATCACGGTTCAAAACCATCTAGGACAGGAAAAGTCAGTGAGATCTATCTCCTCTTATCTACAAAGAGCTCAGTGAAAGTAGAGGTGTGGCTTAGTTGTAGAGTACCAGCCTGGAGTGAACAAAACCAGGTGAAAATAAGAGGCCCTGAGTTCAATCCCTGTTATGCATACAAAACTAAATGAATGAATGAATGAAAAAAATGATAACCTTGAAAGCAAACATCAGTGGCTAAAGCTGAAAACTTTAGAAAAACACCTATTTAGAATCTCAGGAGTTATGCTTAAATTCTAGTCTAAGGCCAACAATACAATACCCTTGAATGGTGTTTGGCCAAGCTAGTGTGAACTAGTGTGGCCACAATAGGAGAAGTCATTAGAGACAGGCAAGCCTGAAGTTTCGAGCCACTGGAATACTTCTCAAGATTTAGGCAATGCATAGCAGCTCACTTGGGAATGGTGAGAGAACTGGGAAAGAAAACTGATAGAAGACTAATTTATGAACAATATTGATTGGAAGCAAGGATGTAAAAGGAAGGGACATGAGTAGCACCTATATTCTCACCTGGACAACTCAGGATAATGCCAAGCCCCTGAGAGAAAACTGGGAGAAGGAAGAGAAAGAAGTAAGAAAAGCATGAGCCTGAAGTGTCTGGGGCATCAAATGTGAGAGAAAACATTTTCAACCTAGAAACTACAGAGAAGGTTGGTTAAGAGATGTAGGTATGAGAACCACAAGAATATGAATGGATTGAAGTCACTGTGAACCTGGTTGACATAAAGGAACCATTTATGAAAATGGAAGAGATCTGACATCTGACTAATGCTAACATGTAAAGCCTATGAGGAAGACTTAAAATAATAGAAAGCAGGAAACAAGCCAGGAGAAGGTAATGCCGTTATCATGGAGGTCAAGAGACAGAGAGAGACAGAGAGACAGAGAGACAGAGACAGAGACAGAGAGAGAGAGAGAGAGAGAGAGAGAGAGAGAGAAGAAAACGCATTTCTAGAAAAATAAGAAGATAAACATGTCAAAAGCTGTTATAAATTATATAACAAATATAACTAGGGCTAGAAAACATATATTAGGACCAAGGGGATTGTTGTAAGCATTTTTGAGGGAGCAAAAAGTGTGCAAGATGTATTGGGATGAATTGAAGGGCCAAGAGGAGGAGATAAGGGCAGAGATGGTATCTGTCCTTCAAAGATTTTATATTTGAGTGAATGAAGGAGATTGGGATATACAGAATGATAAAGAATTGAAAGGGGATGTTTTAAACGGCAAGAAATGATGAATTCGCTAATTGTATTTGATTTGAAGTCTAAGAATGGCCTTATTAAATATTTTTATTACTTATAGCATAAGAAGCCTAGAGATCTGAAGTAGAGACTGGGTTGTTGTAGTGGTTTCAAAAATGTGTTCAAGCTAACTTTTTAGTTTTCTACTCTGCCTTTCTAAGCAGGTTGAAACAAAACCAGCCTCTTCAATGCCATAACACAACAAAAGCAAGGAGCATGACCTTTTCAGCTGTGTGTGTGTGTGTGTGTGTGTGTGTGTGTGTGTGTGTGTGTGTGTATGCATGCACCGGTACTAAGGCTTAAACACAGGGTCTTGGTGCTGTCTCAGATGTCAAGGCTTAGTCTCCTACCATTTTGTCTACCCGCAATTTCAGCATGTTGGCGATTAACTCAAGGTAAAAGTCACATGGACTTTCCTGCTTGGTCTAGCTTCAAATTGTGATCCTCAGATAACAGCCTTCTGAATAGCTAGGAATCCAGATGTGAGACTTCTTTTCATTCTTTCCCAGACTTTTCTTTTTACACTTTCAGGCTGCTTGTCCTATTCTGTTGGGCAGAACTGACTGAGTTATTTGCCCATTTCTAGAAGAACCCTCAGCAAAAGAGAAAGCAATGATCAGGCATAGCTTAAACCAGGTGTTCTCAAACGGAGGTCTCTCTCAGTCAAAGACAATCATCACCCCAGTGGAAAGTCCTTAGAAATGCAAATTCTTGGGGTTTTGCCCTACTCCCTCTGAACAGAAAAACTAGAGTAGAATACAAAGGAGTGTTTAGACAAGTACCCAGGCACTGCTGATCATGTTTATATGGCCTGCAGGTGCTAGGTGAGGTTCACTTAGCTCACTGCTTTTCTTACCAAAATGCTGCTTTCTTACCAAAACGCTTTATAACCCGCTGCCAACGCAGAAAAGCATCTACCATCATCAGCCATATTTGAAGAATAGGTCAGGAAAGAGAATAAAGATGAATTAACTAGGAGAGAAGAGAAGAGACTGGCCTTCCCCACAAGTATTCCACCTCCATGCTAGGAAGAGAAGCAAAGAGAAAGAATGCATGCAAAAGTGTAAGATTACCTCCTGTCAGTCTCTGGAAGTAGAAAGGTATCCACTGAGAAGAAGGCAGTATGATACATGTAAGTAATTGAGAAGGCTTTAATAATCCTGGAGGAGAGTAGTTTGCTATCCCAGGGTCCTAGCATATACCCAGGAGTATGACCAGCTTGGATGGGGAAATCTGAGTCAAGGAAGTCCCTAACCTCCCCAGTCATGAGATAAACAGTAGAGAGGGTTAGGCTTCAGCTCACGTATAGACAGTGTGATTCGTCTGCCATCAAGGCTTTTCCAGAAAGATGTGACAGAGGTCAGTGAGGTCAGCAGCACATTTAGACTATTATTAAGAGGTTCAAGCAGAGGGGGCAGGAAAGAGTAGGGACCAGATGTGTGGCCCCCAAATATTACTGTACTGTTGCCTTCTCCGCACATTTGATTAAAAAAACTATCAAAACTATTTTGGCATTCTTAAGAAAATTAAAGCCTCCTTATTTGTATTATGACTTTCATTCTCTCAGAGAAAAGTTTGAGATTTGTTAGAAGATGTCACTGGTAAAGAATTATGGCAGATTTTCCTTCTAATTCAATTGAAGACATTATGTGGGAAAAGAAGCCAGAGGCGTTAATTTGGCTTACCTGGACTGCTTTTGGACCTGTTCTATTTTTCTGTACTGATGGATAACATTTTTTTAAAGGCCCATTTTCTAGACCTTGCAGAAAGCTTGCTAAGTAAAATGTATAACATAAGAAGGAAGAATACGTTTCATCCAGCTGTATTTATCGTCTCCTTACTGAAGCAGAGAAACAATTGTAATTTCCCAATGGACTTGATAATATCAATAACGTTTACTTTTTATGAAAATGTTCTTCTAAGATGTGGCCATTGTTTGGGAAAATAGTGCCCTTCCTCCATTTTTAATGTGTAAGGTAGCCATTTTATCCACCTTGAAACTGGAGCCTGTTTCTGTCTGGTACCCTTCATTTTCCTCCCTAGGTTATGGAAGGTAACCTTCTCCAAGACATCTGAACCAATTGTAATTATATGAATGGCAAATAAGGAGACACCCAGGTTTCTGGCTACAAATATCATGAAGTCAGTTCTTCAGTCTTAAAGGCATTAGTTTTATGTTTTAGCATATCCACTGTTGACTTTTGAATGTTCCCTGCAGTATCAAGTACAGAAGCATTGGCTCACCATGAATGTAAGAAAAAAGTCAGATGCCCACTTATGAACATTCCTGATAGGAGGAGTGCATAGTGAGATTCTATTGATGGAACTCCAAAGAGCCAAATATAACTTAAATGTCAGAATAAAAAAAAAACACTCTGGAATATGAAGTCTACAAAGACAGCAAATCAGCTTATTCCTCATCCTCAGAGTAAGGCTTGACACATACAGATGCTCAGGAACATTTACTGACTGAATAACTGACTTTGAAAAGCTTTATTCTTTACAATTCTCATGTCTATTGATAAAATAGGTCTTGTGTCTTCTTAGGAGTTTTCTTGGTGATGGAATACACTTTATGTAAAATGCATGGTATTTTAATTCATTAACTTAGATCTACTGTGATTGTTTAGAAAGATACCATTACTTGTTCTAACTTTTCACCAACTTGATTTGTAACTGAGTGTTGCTATAAATTCTTAATTACTCATAGGGATTAAAATCTTTCCAGAGGTACTTTGCGGTTTTGTTTTTGTGGTGATGGTGTCATGGATAAGGTTTATTGAGAGATAAGATGAGGGGCCTAAACACTCCAGTCCAGGATACAATAGTTCAGACTTCACACAAAGCTCTTCAAATGCTCTTTATTCCAAGGGATTTAATCTTTTTGTTTCCAGACATTGGAGAAAAATACTATGAGGTAATTCAATGCATAGGTATCAAAGTCAAATAGATCAGAGTACTGTGTGACTAGACAAGATTTCTAACAACTATAAACTAGCATGTCTATAAACTTGAGAATCCTACTGCTAATATATAGTTAAGTATGTTACTGAGATTGAATGAAACACCCATTGCTAAATACTTGTTAGCACAGTGCCTGGCACATAGAAAATGCTTCGTAGATGGTAGCTGTTATTATCAATGATAATTCATTTGTAAAATCTGCATACAAATTTGTTTACAAATGTATATAAATCCTTACCTGTGTTTGCTGGTGCTAAGTTCAAGTAAAGTAGTGTAAATTATAAGGTTGCTAATGTTGAACATTAATGTTCATTATAGATTAAAACATGAAAAGGGCTGCTAGAGGAGGTAAGATTTTCATCTGGTTGATTAGGAAATGTTCCCTTATGAAAATGATATATTCATATTTTAAGTGGCTGTTTACAGGTGTTTAGTGACATTGAGCACAAGGCTAATCCTTACACTGAAGGTGGACTGAAAATCATTTGTAAACATATACTATACTAGGTATCTACATGAAATATAATTTCCTTTTGTCCCCTGAGTACTGTGATAGTCATTGATTCGTATGAGATGAACAACTTTCTATTCTAAACTATAACATTGGCTTCAGTATTTTAAATTATTAAAGTCAATCAGCCCTCACACAAGAAATAACTGTACAATATAATACCCAAATGCAACAGTATTTTAACATTCTGCAAAGCCATCAGTTATTTTTCTCGTATTTTAAAAAAATGTACAAGTAGCCCTGAAGCTAGGATCTGAGGATTGTGGTTTGAAGGCAGCTCAAGCAAGAAAGCCTATGAGATTCTTTTCTTTTTAATTTCCAATCTTAGGGCTTGAACTCAGGGCCTGGGTACTGTCTTTGAGCTTTCTCAAGGATAGCACTTTATCACTTGAGCCCCAGCACCACTTCCAGCTTCTTCTGTGTATGTAGTACCAAGGAGTTGAACCCAGGGCTTTGAGCATGCTAAGCAACCATTACTCCCAGCCCCTGTGAAATTTTTAACTTCAATTGACCACCAAAAATTCAGAAAGAGAGGTGTAGTTCGAGTAGTAGAGCACCAGCTTTGAGTGAAAAAACTCAGGGATAGTGTCCTTGCATTTAGTTCAAGCCCTAGTACACACACACACACAGAGACTTCAAGTAAAACTAGACATTATTTAGAGAAAAGAAACTAAGATATTGAGAAGCTTGAGTATGATCTATTGTTTTATAGAGAAACTAAGGATTTATTTTTTTGAGCTACAATGGGAAAAGAAAGACTTAATGGCGATATGAAGGTCATTCTCATGAGTATGTCATATCGAAGAGGAGAGGCCAAGAGTGGGAAATAAGAAAGAGCAATAGAGGGGGTAAAGATGATCAAAGGACGTTACATGCCTGAATAGATATGTTCATGTTGAAGGATGTTCAGTTTGGTATTAGTCCATGAATCTGCATCTGTGAAGTATATAATGATATTCTTAGAGAGCTGGCCCACTTTGCAAGCTGAAAGGAGCATAGCTAGTCAGGACAGTTGTTAAATCCCATGCATTCTCACTGAAATCCTGACTGGGGGGAGGTGGGGATTACTTACTCCTGGGATCTTCAGGTAGTCTTCTTGAGATAACTGGTGGCTTGTACTGCTCAGACCTAGCCAGATATTTTGTTTTCTTTAGGTACTTATTTTACTGAATTATATAACTATCCCCAACCCACTTCATTCTTCATGTTTCCTAATGGATGATATTGATTAAAATAGGGAACAAAGCTTACATGGAACTCTTCATTATTAATGGATTAAAAAAAACAATTTAAAAGATAATTTTGTTGTGCTCATAAGTCAGTAATTTCACCTTACACAAGATAGTATTTTTTTGTCAGTTGTGGGACTTGAACTCTGGGCCTAGGGACTGTCCTTGAGCTCTTCAACTCAAGGCTACCCTACCCCTTGAGCCATAGTGTCACTGCTGGTTTTCTGGTGGTTAATTGGAGATAAGACTCTCAAGCTCTTTAGGGCCTAGGCTGGCTTTGAACTGCAGTCCTCAGATCTCAGCCTCCTGAGTGGCAACCATGGCCAGCTTGCAAGATGTTGGAACAAGTTGTGAAAAGGTTTGCAGGAGGACTGTTATTCATGAGTGTGATCCTGTATGTTTAAAAGCATGAACTTAAAGAAATGGAAATACAAGGATCCATTTTGAAAGTTTTGTTGGGATCATCAAACTTAACAACAAACAGCCAAAGGTGTATTGGAGGAGGCAAAGGGAGACATGGTTTTAAAGATAAGCAAAGACATTATGTAACTTGTCTTGAAATAAATGTCCTTGATTGTGAGAATCTATACCAATCCATGGTCACATGGGCAGCTACTAGGCGGGACACCTCGCCTCACACAGTATATTTTGGTAAGGTTATTGTGTGGCGGTTTCTTGTCACAGGTCTTGTTACCAGAGATACATGGAAGCAGTCCCCTTGTTTGTGACTTCTAGATAGCTTTCTTGCTTGTTTCCTTCCCTCCTTCTCTCTGTTTTCCCTCACGTCTTCTCCCTTTCCCTCCTCCTTTCCCTCTTCCCTTCTTCCCTTCCCTCCTCTCTCTCTCTCCTTTCCCATCCCTTCCATTCCCTTCTCTTTCCTTCTTCACCCTCGCTCCTTCCCTCTCTCACTCCCTCCCTTTCTTCTTTCTCTGGTTTGACACAAGTAACTTCATTTTTATTTTGGCAGCTTTTGCATGATAAAGATGATTTGTACTTTCTGATGCTTTTCTTTACTAAGGATTTAGCTCCAGGGTATTTCTTTTTCCATATTTCTATGCAGAAAAGTGGTGAATCTACCATGTATGCCCTGTCGCAGATAACCTCTGGGACTGAACCAGGAGTCTGGTGGCAGAGTGAAGCTCAGCTTCTCTGTGGAGAAATGGCTCATCTGGTCTGCTCAGTATGGGATCAGGTCCCTTCATCATTTAGATGCAGGGGGCACTTGCCAGTGTCATTTATGGAGCTGTTGGCTTAGAAATTTGCAGTATCATCTGGGCGGGTAACAGGAAACTCCAAACATCAAATTGTGCAGGCAATGGAGCTTGGTCAGGATTGTGAGAGAAGAAAGTTTCATCGTTGCTCTTGTGTGCTCAGAGCAATTCAGGGTGCAAAGCTAGTGATATCGTATGGAACGCGGATTTAGTTTCTTTCCTGAGCGCCCACCCTACTTCCTTCTTAAGAAATAGCAATGTGTTTAGTAATGAGCTGGAATGTTAGATGGTCTGTGAGGTGCTGCCTGTCCCTCCATGAATCTTCAGCTGTTGTCAGATGGTGATCATCTCGATTCTGAAGAATCCACTGAGATCGTTCAGAGTACAGGCAGCCCTGGCACAGCCCATGATTTTTGGTTTTGTTTTGTTTCATTGGCACAGTTCCAATAGAATTTGTCTGTCCCTAGTTCCCAACAACACTTCTACCTCTGGGCAGGGTAGGGTCTGCACTGTGACACGATAACCTTTCTCAGCCCAGTGAGTTGCAGGTAATGATTTGATATTGTTCCAGAGACACCAATCAGGCACTAGATTTCCTCAGACACCAAACTGAGCACTTAGGAAAGGGTTACAGACTTTACATAGGATTTCCTCATCCATCTTGTCCCTGCAAATTAAATTATTAATTCTCCCACTTGCTGCCTTCTTTAATGAGAGGAGTGGTGGTCTTTAAATGTGCCTGTGTACAAACAAGATAATACAGCAGGGGACCTGTGCTGCCCAGACAATCTGAAGGGTTAAGAAGACCCGTGCAACTGTTTGGGACAGTCTGTGTCATTGGCAGAAGCCTTTCTATCTGTTGACATCCTAAATATGGTGGGGTGCGGTTGGGGTGGGGGATGGAAATGCAGGCTCCAAAGCATTTTGCTACATGCATATGCCAAGATGAAAGCTTCTATTATGAATACAAAGGAAAGATCAAAAGAAGGAAAAATAATGGTATTTAAAATGCTCATGTGAAATGCATATTATAATATGACTGGGATTTTCCCCCCTATGTTTCATGACAGTGCTACTGTTTTCTGTGGTAATGGAGTGTTGGTTGAGTCCTGTCCATGTTTGAGATCATAAATACTTGAATCAACTTACTTTAGGATTTGTGTCAGGCCTTTCTAATCTGATTTTCAGAGTCTGTGAATATCAGTTCCCACCTATCTCCAATTCAACAACAGATCCTTCTCTATTCATGTGGGTGGTTTATTATCTGCAGTATTTGAGCACAAAAATGTTATGCTTTAGATTTTGTTTCGGGACCATTTAATGGTTTGGATTTTGTTTCATGCTCTTTAAATATCAGAATTGCTCTGCCAACTCCATATCTTGATTCTGGAGGTGATTTTATGACTGTTTGACATGAACATATCTGGCCTTAGTGATTACAGAGGATTTTTGGTTGTGATTTTAAAGATTTGTTACCGCTTACCTTTGTTTTATAAATGTCAGAATTTTCTTTGGGGATCTAAAGTTCACCTTCTCCCAACAAGTGGCAGTGATATATCCATTTATTAAAATGAAATGTAAACTTGACAGGTCAGCTGAATGAGTCAATTTTGATGACTCTAAAAGCTGTCAATAACATGATTAACAAATAATCACCTCTCTAGGTCCTTATTTCACCTACTTATTTGTTACAGTAGAAAAAATTACAACCTTCTGAGCTGATCTAGAGCTTAGCATTCCTTTATGAAAATGGTAGAGCTCAAAAGTCTGTTGCATTACCCACTGATGGGTAATTTAATTTTTGAAAATAGATTACCCCCATTGATCAGCATGGTTTCTTACTGTCATCCATAATTTCTAATTTATTATTTTAAAATTATACATTCCTGTGGGGATTAATTGGTTTCCTTTTTGATTGTGCCAATACTGTGGCTTGAGCTTAGGACCAGGCACTGTCCATTTGGCTTTTTTGCTCAATGTTGTTGCTCTACAACTTGAGCCATAGCTCTTCTTCTAGCTTTTTGCTGGTTACTTGCAGATATTGATTCTTATGGACTTCTCTGCCCAAGTAGATTTTGAACCATGATTCTCAAATCTCAGCCTCCTCAAGAGCTAGGATTCTAGGTGTGAGCCACCAGCACCTGGCTGTGGCTTTTCCCTTGGCTCTGGCTTTCCTTTAGCATTGCTGTATGTTTATTTTGTGTTGCTATATAAATATAATTAAATGAACATCTATTTGTGCAGCTTGTGGGCCCTTGTTGGCTGTTTTAGTTGCATTTCATTAATCACTTTTTGGTTTTCATAAGACAGGTACCATAAAAATCTCATATTTCCTTGTAAATACATGAAATGACTATTTCTAGTGAAATATATTGCAAAACCACTGGCTGGTTTGGAATAATCCTTTACTAACCCTCAGTGTAGTTTATTAGAAGTACCACATTGGCTCTGCTTTGAACTGTGGCCTCATTTTTCACATTTGTTTCAAAGGAGCCCTCTGCTGGACAGCCGTGCATGCTCTCCCAGGCATACACACATTTAGATATGATTTATAGGCTATAGTTAATACAACCCAAAAGCCATTTGTGTTTGAAACTCTGTCTTTGCAAATTGAATGCATCACTGAAAACCTGTTTTGTCATCACTTTTTCATATTTAATGAACACGCAATTGTCTAAAAATAAAATGTTCATCCTTAAAGTTTACTGTAAATCACTGTACATCAGCATATTCCCATACATGAGATTATCGTACTAAATTAACATTCATTACCAATAATTTTAGTAATGAATTATTCAGCTGATATGCAATTATCATACACATTTCTAAAGCAATTGCTTTATTACGCAGGTATTCCATGTCATTGATTTTACTTGTCTGGATGGCATATGTAAATGTAAAGGAATCATTGCATTACCCAACTTTTGAGTGAGAGAGATTTTTAGTGTTTATTTGTTCAATGTCATCAGGTCATGAGAGTTTGTGGTTAATGTTAACTACATTTCAAGAATGCTGCAGATGTCAGAAAAATGCTGTGATAAAATGAGACAAAAAGGCACACACATACACACCCAGCGACAAAAACCCTGGACCATGAAATTATAAGAAATTGGATGTTTTTCTGAGTAGTTTATCAGTTGACTCATATCATCCTCATCAATTTTATTTTGAAAGCTGCTATTATTAAAAAAATGAGAAATGACTCCCAGTTATAGTCACATCTGCATGTAGCCTTTGATAGAAGACAAAAGAGGAAAACCATATAGCATTAAGAAGCAGGATCTTTGAAGTCATGGAGACCAGTTCAAATCCTGACTTTTTACTCTGAATTGTTTACACTTTTCTTTTAGAAGCGAGGCAGCAAAACAGCCTTTTGAGTATTGCAGTGACGGTAAATGACATACCAAGTGCTCAGCATAGCAGCCAGATAGATAAGTGAGAAATGTCTTGGAATGTACTCCACACATGGCAACTCAGATTTTCTCTTACATTGCTTTGTGTTAGCAAGTAACAGCTAAGATAGGGCCCTATGTTCTTCTACCTCGTTTATATGTAATGGATTGAGTATGGTGACACAGAGTCACGAAGGGTATAATAGGAGCTTTTCACAATTATCTCCTTTTGCAATTTTGAAGTAAGACTTAATTCTGAGTCAAAAGCCTAAAACAGCCTTTTGTCTGAAACTGCCTAATCAATGTGAGACATGAAAGTTTTTTTTCTCTGCCGACATATCTTTTTAAAATATGCTGAAAGTGAAAAGAAAAGAAATTATTGTTTCAGAGCAGTTTAGTAATTATTGTTTCAAAACATTTTTGTAATTAAGAGTGAAATAGAATGAAGAATGGCATGAATTGGGGCTGTATTGTTAGGTCACTCCCTAATGGTTCTATTTCTGCTAAATTATTCACCCATTAAAATTCACATTTATTCTAATTGATTTTTTTTCTCTAGAACACATTTAAAGAAGTGCTATGTGTGGTTTTTCAGGAATTTGTATGTGTGAGTATTTTTTAGCAGAAAGGCAAACAATTATCCAGACTATAGTATTAGTTGAATGAAATTTTTTAAATAAATAGAAGAATGAACAAACAGATCATTTATTCTCCTAGTGGCAGACTTTTTAATATTCTTCAGTCGATGAATCAAGCCAGACATTCACAGGGAGAAAAACTCTCAATACAGAGCCAGTAACTTGACTGGTTTAGTCATTTTGAGAGTAGGAAGACAGACAGGAAATGGAGACCTACACAGTATTAACAAAAATACTTTCAAGGTCAAAAATTTGTAGGAAAGCACAACAATGTTCATTGCAGCATTGTTTACCATAGCAAAGATATGGAACCAACCTAGATGCCCCTCAGTTGATGAATGGATCAACAAGATGTGGT
This sequence comes from Megascapheus bottae, assembly GCF_031878675.1. Classification (NCBI taxonomy): domain Eukaryota; kingdom Metazoa; phylum Chordata; class Mammalia; order Rodentia; family Geomyidae; genus Megascapheus; species Megascapheus bottae. Next base: position 49,568,817 of record NC_143522.1, on the reverse strand, counting down.
ATTTATACACAATGGAACTCTATTTTGCTGTCAGAAAGAATGACATCGCCCCATTTGTAAGGAAATGGAAAGACTTAGAAAAAATCATATTAAGTGAAGTAAGCCAGACTCAAAGGAACATAGGCCCAATATTCTCCCTCATTTGTCATAAACAGTAGAAACCTTGGGCTCTCTTAGCAGAGATTTACAGTAGAACAAAACCTAGATACATAGGGCCATATAGTATGACACTAAATGAAAGGACCTCTAGGATATAGAAACAAAAGCCATATAATGAGTGATTGTTGTTCTTAATGTACTATGTTATCTCTCATCTCTTTTGCTGTCCCTTGGTTATCTCATATTGTTACAGTATTTCACCTTGTTATCTGATATATTGTATATATGCTTATTTAGTTACTTGAAATAGGAGAGGGAAGGGGGGAAAACAAGATGAGGGGTGGGGTTGGGGGAAGGGAAATGGAGACCAAGACATGAGAAAGAGTATCAATGTTTGTGAAGTAATGCACCTTTTATCTGGTGAATTTAATGTAACCCTTCTATTAATTATAATAAAAAATATGGAAAGAAGTTTTTAGGGAGGATAGTTACCTGCACATTGAAAATATCTAATTAATTTAGCAATCTGAATACCTAAGTCTTCTACAAATTGGTCCAGCATTTTAATTTATTCAAGAACATCTATTAAAACTCAGTATGTAAATAATGCCCTGCTGAATGCTCTAGGAGATACAATAAAATCTAAAAACACCTTCTTTGCCTTCAAGGTGCTTGTAAGATCCTGTGATTAAAAAGTGTTTATTAACATACCTACTTACACTTACCTCTTCACATTGTAGGCATTATAGTGGCTAACGTGTTAAAGTTAGCCATGCTGTGGACATCAGTATCACCGTACATTTTGTGAACAAGGTATAGAAACCAAGCCTTCTCCCCTTCCTCTAGTTCACACAGAACAGGATCTCTGAGGCCTCACAGACATGACAGCAGCGCAAACAGGTGAACACGACTGTGTCCCAGAGAAGTTGCCGATTGATCTCAACATAATACCACAGTTAGATCCAAGCAGCTTCAGAAGAGAAGGCAGAGTGAAAGATCCCTTGACTTATTTCTCTGCAGAAACTCAAGTGTCAGACTGTTCAGAGTTGTTTTCCTAGTCCCCCAAAATAAAAAAAATGGAGTGGAAGGAAGCCATAAATTATCATTGGTAAACAGAGATGCCTTCCTTCTTTTCATGTGTTGTAAGCAGTGCCCACAGATCTAGGCTGACCAGTGGATGCATACAGGTCCTATTAGTAAATAGGATAAGCGGATGATTCATTTGAGCTTCATAAAAGGCTTTCACAGGCACATAGATTTTTTTTCTTTTAAAAATTGATAACAGATAATTCAGGAGTTCAGGATTCAAATGTGGTATATTTCAAGGTGCCTTTTTAGTCTAGACATACCTGTTTATGTTAAAGAATTCGGCCTGTGTATGTATGTCAACATAGTGCGTCACAGACACATAAAATGACAAAAGAATTCTTTCCTGAGATGTCCTCCTGCAAAGCCATTGTCTTCATCTTCTTTCCCTTTGTTTAACATCTTGGAAGAGAAGCTGCTATTTTTCTAAAATACTACCTACCATTCTGTATTGGTGTTCCTCAAAGGTCAGTGCATGTATTTAAATTTCCCCTGAATATCCAAGGATTGCTGCATATTTCCATTCAATTTACCACCTCTTTCATCAGTGTAAACAATTAGTTTTCCTGAATAAATATGTATATTTGGTTCAGATACCCTTGAGGCTCTCAGGGCACAATTCCGATGCATGCATGGAAACTGTTCAACTAACTTACAACTAGTTAGAAAGCTGAGAAACCAAGGACATTGACTTTTTTAATTAAGAAAAACAATGTCTCCTCATTGAAATTCTACCTGCTCTGCCTTTCTTTTCTAGTCTGATGTTTTTATTTTGAGGCTAGTTCTCATGTCTCCTATAGTGTTTGCTAACTGATGGACTTCTGAAAGACATGTTAAAGTCATCCAGTGAGGAGCGAGAAGGGGTACACTTACCAGTCACAGTCTCTAGTAGTGATCACAAGCTCTCAAAGGTAGCCCAGGAGTTAAATGATTATTTCTTCTTGTCACTTATTTCTGTAATCCAAAGTTCCATCAAGTCAGCAGACCAGTTTATATTTTGGGTTTTTTTTTTAAGTGTGTCTTGCAATTGGTTAATCTCATCTGAGATCTAGTGAGAGAAATGATACTTAAATTCATAGATCCTGTGATTTCTAATGTAGATCCTTAAGAGGGTATAGATTGTACTTTTCCAAACTTGCCTGCTTAAGGAAGAAAAAAATAAAGTGTTGAGAAGTTACCTAATTTATCTGTGGCCGTAGAGAAACTCAGGTTAAGGAGGACATGACTTAAAATTGAAACCCTTGGACCCTAAGCTTTTATCCACTTAATAGTTTTCTACCATCTGGATTCTGCAGTAGAGTATTCAACGGATCCAATTGACTGTCCCAAATACAGTGGCCTTTAATCTTCCCACAAGATTGATAAAGAGGACGAGAGCCCCTCACTGTGTTGGAATAAATAGCCTTTCCTTTTGAGAGGACAACCACTTTGGGATTGAGCTGGGTTGAAGAATGGAAGAGAAAGTGGCATAATTTGACTTTACCTCTATTCAATGATCCAATTTTATATATTTGTAACCCATAGAGGTCCAGCCAAATTGACATTAAGCCCAGGACATTCACATAGCCCTGCTGAAGTGGGAGCTATGGCTGGGGTCTTCTCTGTCACCACTGCAGGTGTGGCAGGTAAGGGTTGTGTTTAAAGACCTGGCCAAAATTGAATCAAGGCAACCTATTTCTCCCCTATTCTTTTTCAATCTATTTTCATTATTGTCTCCTTACAGTTGTGAAAGTACACAATATGGAAGTGTACCAAGAATTTTCTAATGAAGCTATAAGATAGAACGGTAACCTAGAATGCATTGAAAATATTCTGTAGCACAGTTGAGAGATCATGTATGTATGCCAGCCAAATGGAGATGGAAATTGTCTTGGTACTTAAAAACACATAACTAATGGTATGATTTCATGTGAAATTTCCTTCTTTGCTGAACATAAAAGAAACCAATTAATTATGTGATCGGTGTGGAATTCCTGGTGGCTACTGAGCATGATAGAGATGACATGTATTACAGAAGACAGATCATGTTCTCACCAATTTTTATTTTAGTGAAATACAGCAGGGCATGTATGTAGTGTTTCCGTATTAAGAGAAAGAAGGTTCCTCAAGTGACAGGGAGGTGTAACTGCAAATAAACTATTGCTGAGACATACTTTCCGTAATAAAGGGAGTAAACCTAGGAGAAAAAAAAATGTATTACAGCATCATTTCCCACAGGTAAACAGCAAGATGTAAAATAGGAGCTTATGCTGAAGATATAAAAGGGTTATGGAAACATTGCCCAGAAAAGGAATCTTATTCTGCATGGTGACTGGGTATTTGCCAATATGGAGTCTTATGTTATTAATAACTCAGCTGGTGTACTATACCCATTCGGGGCAAGCATCTGGGATCTATGTTCAGAATCATTGGTCAATCTTGCCTCTCCCTTCTGGATAAAATACATGATTTCTTCACTATCACTTTATCTCCTTATGGAAAAAAATACAAGATTATCCCAATATTCCAACAAGTTGCACAAAATGTTGACACTGGTCAATCAATGGCAAAGATAAAATAAAAGGTAATACCTAAAATAAATGACTGTCTTTTAGTCTTAGCCTCCTAATAACTGTAGTAGTTAGTATTCCTCCTTGCATGAAATTCTTTAATGCTGTGCTTCTCAGCTTGGGTAAGGAAAAGACATATAGGAATCAGATGACTCCTGTTGTTCAGTTTCCAAGCTATCCAAAAATTTAAAAAGGAACAAATAACATCAACCTAGGAAAATAGTACCATCTTTTCAAACAAATTCGACGACTTTACAGAGACTGGTTTATCTAACACATTTTTCTCTTGAGTTTTTGTGAAGTGATAGATTATCTGTAGACAGCATTCATTCTACATACTGAATAAGAAGCCTACTTTGAAGGTTTTTTGCCTACCTGGATAGAAGAAAGAAAGCGAATATCCTTTTATGTGCATAACGATTTTCCTTGGCTTTAAACAGGACAAAATATAGAAAGTCTATCCTAAAAGTATAGGGAACTGTTTTTTTTTTCTTTCATGCAATCCTTTTTATTTGTGGAGAGTATTTCCTAATGGTCTGTAACTAATTTATCAAGTCAAATGACTCCAACTCACAGTAGACATTTTATCTGTAAAGTTATGCCATTGGCTCAGCACAAATTCATTTCAACTGTAAGATTCTTTTTCCAAAAGAAAATTTGGGCCAACATGTAATGTACATTTTGATGTCAATATAATTGCCTAAAACAGAAAGGAGAGAGAATGTGAAAGCTGCAAGAAACTTCCAATTTTTCAGTTATTATTACCTTCCAATCTAAAAATTCCATTTGAAACATTTTCAACTGTTTTAGTGTTCAATTATTTCCAAGAATAGCAAACTCGCTCCCTTCTGAGGTAGGCCGTCCTATTACGATGCTATTTTCATTTCTAGAATCATCTTATTTCTTTCACCTTTTTAATATAGTTTTGCCTTCTTAACTAGTACCCCCCACCCTGAGATTCTTCTGTAAGTTCTTTCTTAATAGTTGATTTTTCTTCTTATGGAAGCTTATAGATTTCTTAGTGTCTAATTTCATATTCACTTGACCCATTCTGATGTGGTCTTAGTAGAGGCTAGAGACAGGGAGGATTGAATTCCCTGGTCTGAAAAATATGCTTCCATCAACATGGCTCAAGTCACATAACTATTTTAGCAGCTTCTACATTGTTGATCCTTTTCCAACTTTTGCTCAGCAAAGTGCTCCAGATCTGTCACAAGAACTACAGCCAAGACAGATTTTCCCATTTTACACTTAAGGAATTGACATTTATTTCCGTTGACTAAATTTAGTATTTTCAGAACCTTGTTTTAGCTTACAGACTATGAGTTTAGATCCTGATACTTTAACACACATCTGAGTTTTTCCTTATGAAATACATTTTATTTGCATATTGGAATCCCTTAATGAACACACAGATAGAAATATGGAATAATTCAGAATAATTACAGAGAAAACCAGTAGAAGAGAACTTTTACAGGAAGACACATTTTGTCAACACCAAATTTAGTTCTACTACTCATAACCGTACTAACTATATTTTGTCTACCAAGTCTTCCTAAATTTCATGCCATTCAAATATGATGCTAAAAACAATGTTTTAGATAGAAGAATTGTTTCACTGTAAACCTAGAAAGTGTATTCAAAGAGAAAAAAATTGATTAATTTACAAGACTTGTACTACAACGTTGCAAGATCCCAGAAGACACTGGTTCCTTTTATAGATATTCATTATCTTAAATGTTCCTAATATTACCAACTTTGCCACCATATTTTTAGGTTATGGTTTGTTTGCATTGTGGAACTTATTTATAGATAACTTATCGTAATTGTATTTTCTTATTTCAAATACAAGAAAACATATTGCTCCTTCTATATAAATACAAATATACCACGCCCATCCCTTTGTTTCTTTTTAAATACCATCAACCCTTTAAACATATTTTAAATGTGTTCTACATTTTCTTTTGATAGATAACCTAGAGTCATAAAGAGAGCCTAAAACAGAAATTGTAACATTCCCCTTACTCTCTGTAGTGAATCAGCTGACTAATAATCTTACCTGGGAAATTCCCTAAGCCATCCTGATTCGTTGTCTCATACCCGATTTGTGAGTACACTTACATGTACTTATAGTGTGTAGGCCCAAAATTATTCCAGGCTCTAGTTTTCCTGACACTTTTATTTCAGTTCCATGCCATTTTTTAAAACTCATCCTACAAACTGTATCTCCTTCCACATTTGACATATCCTTTTAGTGTCTACCTTAATAAACCTCCTTCCAGCTTAGCTATTTTCATTTATTTTGATGTCTCTCACTTCTGTACTTCCTCATGTGGATCGTTATAACAGTACTTTATCTTTTTGTGTCTCTTAGTTGCCTGGAGAAACATTCGAATTGTGGAATTATCTAGTCAGGAAATTATGTCTATCTATTTACTACTACCTATTTTGAATCTGCATATCACAAACTCAGGGCATCTAACTGAAAATACCCAGTCTCTTTTTTCTTTGTGATTATAGCCATGGTGTAATATTACAGCTTTGTCTCAAATTCTTTACCAATGTTCCTCATTTTTTTCCAGAATCAATCATATACACAGGGGAGGGGAAAGGATATATAAAGCAAACCAGGTGATCAGAGACAGGATAAAATGGAGTTGTTACCCTTGTTACAGATCACTTGAGACTTGATCAAGGAAAAGTTTTTTCTTTTATTTTGTTTTCATGCTAGTCCTTGGGCTTAAACTCAAGGCCAGAGTGCAACCTAGCACTATACCACTTGAACCACAGCTCCACTTCTGGATTTTTTTTTTTTTGGTAGCTAATTGGAGATAAGTCTCACAGGCTTTCCTTCCCCCAGCTGGCTTCAAACCATGATTCTCAGCTCTTAGCCTCTTAAGTAGCTAGGATTATTGGTATGATCTGCAGGCTCCTGGAAAGGGTTTGTTTTAATCTACATATTCACAAGAGTTAATAGTATAGTAGTAACTAAGCAGATTTTAATGTCAGTATAAAGACAACTGAACATAGAATGACCAGTCTTTTGACAGTGTCTTAGGATTGTATAACCATAGCAGAACCACGAATGTGTGGGGCTTATGAATTGGCCTGAAGAATACTTGTGATTCTTCCAAGTTTGAAATACGATGATTTTTATATGTTCTGCTTTTTATATCTTGTTCAAAAAATATTTAAGGCAACTCTCTGGAAAAAAAATCTGCAAACATCTATTCACATTTCTTTCTGAAAGTTGAAATTCCTCTAAAGCAGTTTATCAGATGCTCTGTTCTTAGCTGAGTGATGCTCCCAACAGATATTCCAATATTTGGAGATCTCTTGTCACCATGTGACCATTCTCCTACTTGTTTTGATAATCTCCTTTCAGAAATCATCCTCTTATCCCACATCTGTCATCTGCAATATTCTTCCATAGAAGTCAGGTTTTTTTTTCCTCTTACTTTACCCACATATTCTCAATCATGGTCCCACCGTCTAGCATAGTTTTTCTTTAGTGTTTACCTTTGTTCTGGGCCTAAGCAGACTGTACTGTCCCTCTCTGATTATTCAATCAGAATGTGTTCCCCCCCTGTCCCACCTCATCACAGTTTTCCATGCAAGCATCATCTCCTTTGAGTCGTAATGTCACTATGATATTTTGCTCAGCTCCATGTGCTCAGCTTTGTTGGAAAATTCTTTATGCTGGTATTGAAGGTTCATTTTGTTTTATTGTCTATACATTTCACACTAGTATATATACTCTGTACTGGCAGCAAAATTGGTATTATCATTTCATTTTTGTGAATCCCACTGTCTTCTACTCTCTTACAGAATGTTACCTAGCCTACAATTTCTTCCTTAGTTTCTCACTTTTCCTAGGTTCTACAAAACAGTCTTTTTCATCTTGAGCTAGAAGAAGGAATTCTAATTTTGTTGCATAATGAAAAGTACATTTCTACCTTAACATAACCTGTTGATGCTATTCTCTCAACCAGTTTTCTCACACCAAGTCAGAAGCTCAAAGATAACATCTCCCCCCAAGACCTCCATTTTCAGGCTTGAAGCATTGTTCTAGAGGCAATTTGAAGCACTTTAATCTAACTACCATTTATTCTCACTCCAATCAACAGTAGTGGGTAGGAGTTTGCAGATTCAATGGGATATGCTTCTCAGAAACAATGAGCTTGATTAGCCATATTGAATCACCACTCCAACAGCTTGGAGAGTCACCAACCCATCTATCTACCAGACTTGTTGCTCTAGAGACTGTACAGGGATGCCCTGGGCTGAGGCCTGTGCCGCTTCTTGGGGCAAGGGAACACTGCACTTTCTTTTGAAGATCCTAATTTCAGCTGTGGGAAGCAGAGCCATTTATAGGTTTTATGGTTTTAGTGGAATCTAGTTTCTCTTCTCTCTTGCCTCAGTGATAGCTTTGGTTCTCTAATCTTCTGATTTTCCATTTCATTCAACATCAGCCCCACCGAAATCTTTTTCTTCCAGTTTTCATCTTGGATTATTTTTTCTATCTTCTCTAGATACGCTTCATCCTTTCTAATAAGTTAGAGGATACATAGATAGTCCTAAGACTCTTTCAGACTCTTTACTAGTTTTCTCTTCCTTCAGAGAAGATGGAGAAAAACCTTGTTATAGTCCTAACAAAAAATTCTTCACTTGCTTCAGTAGTTCCTATTAAATCATTCTTGGTCCTTCTTTTCACCTCATTTTACTTTTTTAAAGTGAGTAATTGTAATTTATTGCTTAATTTTTATAGTATTGAATTTCCAAAACATTCATGACTCTACATAAATTCATGTTTTCTATAACTTTAATTACTGAGGAAAAATTTATAGGCTTATTCATAAGTAATCTGAACAGTACTGTAAAGAAGACTTTAAGTTTTGATGGGTAGCCTTGCCCAGATGTCATATGATTGAGGGTGCTAAATGCTGGATCTATGCCAAGGCACAAAGAGAATGGTCATTCAGTTAGTGCTGTTGTACACATCGATTAGAGTCTCTTTGGTGTGCACGTATGTTTGTGTAGCGTAGTGAGAGGAATGTTGGCATGGCATGAGTTTATTAGACCACATGAAACGTGTAAGTATATTTGAAATCTTCACTGTAAGCAATGACTATTGTGTAAAAAATAATCTGACTCATGAAGGAGGATATAGAAGAATTAGGAAATAGAGGAGATAAGTTGGGGAAATAAAGAATTTGAAGTACTGGGCTAGGACTTTGGCCTAGGGGTATAGCGCTTGCCTCGCATGCACCAAGACTGGATTAGATTCATCAATATCATATACATTAAAAAAGAAAGCTGGAAGTGGTGCTGTATCTCAAGTGGTAGAGCACTAGCCTTGAGGAAAGCCCAAGGACAGTGGTCAGGTGCTGAGTTCAAGCCCCAGGACTGGCCAAAACAAAAATACTTGAAGTACTATAAAATGTTCAGGTACAGCAAGAGTCTATTAGGGCCTGAACTTTAGGAAGCTGAAATGTACAGATATAAACTATATTTGAATTTATGTAGATTGTAGTAAAAGTCATGGGCTTGGTTGACATTATCAAGAAAGAACACAACATTTTAAAAGAAGAAAAACATAGGCCAGAATTCTTGGGGATTGCATAATTTAGGAGAAAAACAGATATCACTTCTTGAGGCAATTCTAAAGATGCAATTCTAAAGATGGAATAGACATTTGGAAGGTGGTTAATATGTGGAATGACAAGTAGAGCAGGAACTCATGAGGGTACCATGAAAGGGTGACTGAAAACAAAAAGGGGGCCCTGTGCCCATGTGGATATTGAAAGTATAAATTTTACCCCTTACCTTACACAATGAGCCATACTGGACACACAGTGGAATAACTGTCTCTACCAATTCAATTAACTCTCTGATTACCATTGTGGTAGAACAATATGGCAAGCCCATTTGGAATTCTGAAATGATCTTTCAAGGAGGAATTCCACTAGCACCAAAATTTTGGTGTAGAGGTGCTGGTGTTCATTAGGACTGCAGATTACCAAAATTTTGGTAATTGACATTGATACACTGACACACCCAATAGCTTATGTATTTTGATGTCTTCTTTCACCCTCTAACTGTAGAATTGAGTAATTGTAACAGGAAATGTATGGCCTGCAAAGCCTAAAATATTTATACTCTGGCCCTTGGCGGCATCTTTTGGCCCCTGTATTATATGATGACACTTTAGCAGGAAAAGCAGTTATTCCTAAATTCATCTTATATGGCTGAACTACTCTATAGCATAAACACACACACCCCAGAGAGAGAGAGAGAGAGAGAGAGAGAGAGAGAGGGAGGGAGGGAGGGAGGGAGGGAGAGAGAGAGAGAGAGAGAGAGAGAGAGAGAGAGAGAGAGAGAGAGAGAGAGAGAGAGAGAGAGAGAGAGAGAGAGACTGAATTTGAAATGGCAAAATTGCAATCTGCATTTTGACTCTGAATTATATTTTTTAAATGTTGCATAGACTTTGTTTGGATTATCCTCTCCTCCCTCCCCCCAGGCTCTGTCTTAATCTTCCCAAGTGAAATCTGTCCTTTGCTTCATGTTGTCTTGTAACTATATTTCAATAGCACTTAATCAGTGATAAAACTGCTTTGATTTATTCCCAGCTGTGGATATTATTGTTGAAATCTGCGTAAGTGTTCCGACGTGTTATGATTGGAGCAATAGCATTTAAGAGTCCAGAGGCAAGTCAGAAAATTAACAAGTGAGTTTTCTGATGCCTAAATTAACCACACAGACAGCACTGAGCACAATGAGAAAGTTCTGAGAAACTTACTCGGCAGTCTGTAGAGTGTGGAAATGGCTCGCCCATTAAAAGCATTACATCGTCAAAACAAGTGCTCACAGGATCTACTTTCCCACAGGCAGTGCCGTGATTGCATGCAAGGGACAGCTGGCTGCCTTCTCTTCAACGAAGCTTGTAGATTGTTGTAGCTTAGGTACTAATTCTACCTGCCTCCCTCTGCAGTAAGATCAAGCACCAGTGTATGCTTGTGCTAGATACTTCAATACATCTGCAGTGATCTTTAAAGAATAGCAGATAAAGAGCAATATGAGCACAAAAGCAGCTCGTGTACATTACAGAAAAGTTAGAGAAAGTACAAGAAAGGTCCCTGTCACCTTAATGCCTAGAAATAACAATTCCTTAGTATAATATCAGTTCTGGGCTGGATTCTCTATATTATTAGTTCCTGTATTTGTTGTGAAATGAGGTAGATCCTAAGGAAAATAAATTGCATCTGGGTTGAGATACTCTCCAGTTTTATTTTTTTTCTTGTTTTAGTTCTGTTTCCTATGCTGTTTCTTTTTCTTCCTTTAATGCTATGGTTATTTCACTGTCAGATTGCTTCCAGCCTGTGTTATGCTGTGTATTATGGGTGATATTTTGTTGCTTGCTGGTTTTCCAAATCTGAATATGTACAAACTGGAGAGAGGAGTTTTCAGTTCATGTTGTAATTGTCATTAGTTTTCTCTCTATCTCTGTGTATTCCCACACAAAGCTAGATGTTGTTCATTTGTAGTATTAGTTGTTTCGGTTGCAAAGTGTTTATTAGAGTACTTTTTTCCCTCTATAAATGCAAACTATTTCTTTTACAAGATCACAATATCCTTTGATATCTATATCTATAACTCAATACCTATATCTAGCTCTATAATTGTCATGAGTTCTTTATTTGAAATAATGATATTAGATCATTTCTTAAAGCTGGAAACGGTCAAACCTTTTAGATTCTTTTGTGTTAGCTCCACTGTGAGGGCCCCAACCAGGCTTTGAATTAACTGAGAGCCAAGACAATAGATTTTTTTTCTTATTTTATTGTTGGGATAATGTATGGAAGGATAACAGTTAAATTTGTCAGGTAATAGGTACCTACCTACGAGGAAGTTGCCATCTTGGTCTGTCCAAAACTATAAATTTTACCTCTGAAGTTTCAATACATTATTCAGCCTGTGGTTTAGTAAATACTCTTAGAATAAGAGGGATATTACTTGCTTAAGGTTTATTGGGAACCTTGTGAAAAGGGCACCAGTGTCAAGTCTCCTTAGTTTGTTTTCACTACCTCCCTAACATTAATGATGATTATACTATAGAGGTTAAAGAAGAAGTCTATTGGGTTCAAATCTTCTAGGCTCAGTATGTATGCTTCCACTCTAATTCTTTTTTTAATAATTTTTATTGTGATTAATAGAAGGGTTACATTATATTCACCAGCTAGAAGGTGCATACCTTCACAAACACTGATAACCTTTCTCATGACATGGTCCCCATTTCCCTCCCTCCCCCCCTGCTTATCTTGATTTCCTCCCCTTCCCTATCCAATTTCAAATAACCAATTAAGCACATATAAAATATATCAGATAACAAGGTGAAAAATTGTAACAATATAAGATAACCAAGGGATGGCAAAAGAGATGAGCAATAACATAGTATATTAAGGACAACAGTCACTCATTACATGGCTTTTGTTTCCTTATCCTGGAGGTCCTTACATTTAGTGTCGTACTGTTTGGCCTAATGTCTCTAGATTTTGTTCTATTGTAAATCTCTGCTAGGAGAGCCCAAAGTTTCTACTGATTATGACAAATGAGGGAGATTATTGGGCCTCTGTTCCTTTGAGTCTGGCTTACTTCACTTAATATGATTTTTTTAAGTCTTTTCATTTTCTTACAAATGGGGAGATGTCATTCTTTCTGACAGCAGCATAGAATTCCATTGTGTATAAATACCACATCTTGTTGATCCACTCATCAACTGAGGGACATCTGAGTTGGTTCCATATCTTTGCTATGGTAAATGGTGCTGCAGTGAACATCATTGTGCTAGTGGATTTAATATGCCCTTGTTTTTGGATGGTTGGGTAAATGCCAAGTAGTGCTTCCACTCTAATTCTTTTATAATAGCACATGGCCTCGATGAAATATTGAATGACAGAATTTACTGTTCAAAATTGTTGTGGGTGAATCTACATACTTGGCCATAAATAATGCTATCTATTTTTACTGCCCACCTAATGCCTGTTTTTTTCATATATTTTATTGTAATTAATAGAAGGGTTACATTATATTCACCAGATAGAAGGTGCATTACTTCACAAACATTGATACCCTTTCTCATGTTTTGGTCCCCATTTCTCTCCCCCCATCCCTGCCCTTCATCTTGTTTTCCCCCTTCCCTATCTTATTTCAAATAACCAAATAAACCAGTATACAATATATCAGATAACAAGGTAAGATACTGTGACAATATGAGATATCCAAAGGATAGCAAAGTACATTAAGGACAACAATCACTCATTATATGGCTTTTGTTTCTATATCCTAATGCTTGTTTTCACTTCTCTCAGTCATTTCAGTATTTTGAAGTAACTTTTACTGTGGAAAATAAATATTAGAAATAGACATGGGCTACAAAATATGATCTATTACTGTGGTTTCATTCAGATTTATGCTACTTTTCATTACTTCTATTTTTAATTTTTGAAAGAGGGTCTTGCTGTGTACCCCAAGCTAGCCTTGAACTCAACATTCTCTTGCCTTTTAGCTCCCAGGTAAGGGGATTACAGCTGTGTACTGCCAGGCCTATTTGTATTTCTTCCAGTATTAGCACTTGAACTCGGACCTCCAACTTACTCTGCAGCTGGCACTCTACTACTTGAGCCATATCTCCAGTCTAGGGTTTGGTGGTTATTTTGAAGGATTGGTCTCCTGGTCGGCTTCCTTGAACCAGGATGAGTAGCTAGGAGTATAAGTATGAACCACCGGGTGTCCACCATATCTAGCTTCTTACCAATAGACCTATGAACATTTGCATAGAATAGTTCATGTGGGCTGTTGTACTTAGCTCTTCTTGAACTTGATGTGGTGCCCATTTTATAGAGGAAAGCAAAAGAAGGAAAGGATAAACATTCCTTCAGAAGGCTATTCCTGATCATAAACTATAAGAAACAAAAGTTCTGTAACAAACTATTCTAGATTCATTTGTAACCACAGGCTAAGAATAGAATTCCACATCAGGTGTGAAGTCTCCTAAATATCTCTGCATTGAAGGTAATGATAGTAGAATCTGTCTTTCTTAGGAAAAAAAAAGGGGGGGGTTGCAAATGTATTGTGTGAGTCGTCTCATCTCATTGTAGCCATGCTGGTATTGTTCTTATCTCAGAATGCTCTGAAGCTAGAGCTTCAGCCTTTATTAAGTGACTTTGCAAACAAGGCCGGGGCCCTTCAAGCATTTGTGTTCCTACCTGTGTACTTGGATGTGCTGATGCTGGTCACAGCAGGTTGGACTTATTTTTCCCTGAGGTTTCTAAGACAGAGGAGCTGCACTAGGAGTCAAGGGAGATACACTGCCACTTTTTAATCTTTAAGTAGTTGTACAAAAGAGTTTCAATTTCATAAAGAAATTTATGAATATAATATATCTCGATTAATGCCACTCTTTTCATCATTCTCACCCATCTCTTCCTTCCCTCATTCATTTTTGCTTTTATTGTAATCATGGAAAAAATTGGATCCATTAATGAGTATAATGAAGATAGACACATTCTTAAAAGGTCCCCTTATGTATACTAACTTCTAATATATTTTTAAAAGCAGACATCCTTTCATTCTACAAATTTTTGAAGAAACAGCTTGGAGAAGGGACTTCATAAGATAAAGAGATTAAGTCATAATGCCATCCTAACACTTACAAAACAGTATTTACATATAGTATTCCTATTCAAGTTTATACTTCCTCTCTACTTCACTTCCTGTACTATTCAGGTAAGTGTAACTTGTGTGCACATGCACATGCACATGCACACACACACACACACACACACACACATGCCTACCAATCCTAGAGCTTGAACTTGGGGCCTGGGCACTGTTTCTGAGCTTTGCTGTAGAAGGCTAGTGCTTTTACTTGAGCCACAGCTCCAGTTCAAGGTTTTTTCTAGTTAATTGGCAAATATATATATATATATGTATGTATATTCATAGATTATCCTGTCCAGGCTGGCTTTGAACTGTGATTCTTAGATCTCAGCCTCCTTTGTAACTGGGCACCCAGGAAGCATAGCTTTCTTAGGGCTTAAGAAAGAGAAAACTAGAGGTTGTTGGATTATGCCTGTGAGTCCTGCTACTCAGGAAGCTAAAACCTAGAAGATTATAGTTTGAAGCGAGCCTTGGCAGAAATGTCTGAGAGACTCTCATCTCTAACTAACTAATAATAACTGAGCTAAAAGGTATGGCTTAAGTGATAGATCACCAGCTATGAGCAAGAAATCTGAGCAAAAGTGTGAGGCCCTGAGTTCAAGCCTGAGACAGAGAAAAGAGAAGAACAAAGGAAAAGAAGGACAGGGAAGGAAGAGAAAGAGGGAAGGAAGGAGAGGGAGGGAAGGAGGGAGTAGGGAGGGAAGAAAGAGAAAGAAAACAAAAGAAAAGAAATTAGGGTTTTAGAGTGATTTTCTTCCTTGCTCGAAGATACTGACTACAAGAACGACACTGATGACAACGGCTGCTGATTGTACGTCCTGTGAGCCAGGTTCATTTGGAATGAGCAAGGGCACATCCCAGCACAAACTCACCTCACCCAGGTGTTCTAGCCTCACCAAGCCCCTGCTGCTCAGGGAGGTGAAGAGGGCTTCATCTCTTCCATGCTGTCTCAGCCAGGGGTCTATTGTTGCGACTTGCCTGAAAGCTGGCAAATGACATTTCCCGGTGTGATTGAGTTTTAATGTGAGATTACAACCGTAGATCAAAGTGAGGAGGACATTTGGGCAGGGGCTCTTAAGAATTTTAGAGCCAGAGTATAAAGAAGATAATTATACTGTATGATTTAAGGTTGTTTCTGTCTGTGTCACTCATGAGCTTATAAAGAGCTTTGGTTCTTTTTTCTTCTTCTGAACATTTCAGTATTATTTAATATCTAGAAGACATTTTAAGGACTCTGATTGGAACAAACAAGAATTGTCTTATAAATAGCCTTTCCTGATTATAAGGATCAGTCTTTTATACAGAGACTATTACCTGGATTTGTTATGCATGAAGTTTGGAGCAAAAAGAAAAAAAGTAAGTCAAGCAGTATCCACAGTCTTTTATTCTGACTCTAAGATTATTAAACCTTAGATAAGTGTGTTTGTCTTTGCCTGATGGCCTACTTTTTACAAGTATAAGCATGACAAAATCATGTTTTGTCCTTGGAAATTTACATGGAAATTGCTTTTCATATTTTGGAGATTTTAAAAAGTTTTCCCTTCTAATGATATGATATGCTTGCTTTCGTGCACTAGGGGTTTCTCTGCAGCAAGGGGGATTTTTTCCCATTTTTCCTTGGATCCTGGGACTACCATACCATTCTATTTGTTTCCTAGAGCCCAGGTTTCTGCAGAATGTGTCCTTTTCCATTTGTAACTGATTGGCTTTATACAAACATAACAACAAATGCATTGTCTGCATTTTCTCTATTTGTCAATGAGCACGGTTATATCAAATCATCTTTAGGAGACTTGTTCTTGAACATCCAACACTGCTTGTCTCAGGAAGAATATATGATCATTGTTTTAAAACAAAAAACTAAGAAAAACAGTAAAGAAAAAAAGAAATTCTTTTCATCTCAATAATCAGAAAACAGTTTGTTTCATTTTTATCCTTATGATTACTTTCTGTGGCAAAACCAGAGCATGGGAATGGTAAACAGAGTCTACCCATAACTTGGTTTCCTAGCTGTGAGGATGAACTGTGCCATTTCATGAGCTATGCTCGGAACCACACCAGGGAGGAAATGAGTGTTTGATAAGGGATGATGGTTACTGTTGTTATTGTTGGGTATTTTATCCAGATTTTTCCCTGGGCACAGATGTCAAATCATTTTTGCAAGTAAGTGTGGGTATGTATTCAGTGGAATCGTAGTGTTTGAGAGCCATGAAGGGCCTTTGACTTTACCCAATCTAGTTTCTCCACAGGAGATTTAGCAAATCAGCAAGGGAGGTTAGGGATTCTCTTCAACTGTTAACTCTTCCCAGTCTAACCTCAGCACTGACAGAGTCAGAAGCTACAAGGAGATCTCTGTGTCTTTGGGAGGAAATTAAGTGATTCTGATGCTTGTTGACTAGACTAACGGAGGCAAAACTAAATCATCTTTCACACGTGAGGAAGAAACTGTATAGGGAAAGTCTCAACATCTCACCAGCATTCATCTAGAGCTTGAACAGAGCCTGGGCTCTGAGTTATACCGAGCATACTTCTGCTGAGCAGAGA
The DNA here is from genome assembly GCF_031878675.1 of Megascapheus bottae. Lineage (NCBI taxonomy): Eukaryota > Metazoa > Chordata > Mammalia > Rodentia > Geomyidae > Megascapheus > Megascapheus bottae. The sequence goes on along the minus strand of NC_143522.1, from coordinate 49,551,820 downwards.
GCCGCCAGGCAAGTTTAAAGAGAGAAGCTTCTTGCTTGAATTTGCCAGCATAATAATATGCTGCATCCAGAAAATTATTGCATTTACAGTTCCATTTTAAGACTTATCATATACAATTCCATTTTAAGACATATCCTGGTAGCTTGTACCTGTAATCATAGCTACTCAGGAGATTGATACCTGAGGATCCCAGTTCAAAGCCAGCCCAGGTAGGAAACTACATGAGACTCTAATGACCTTCTAAACCAATATGGAGCTGTGGGTCAAGTGGTAGAGTGCCAACCTTGAACAAAAAAAAAGCTCAGGGACAGTGCCCAGACCCTGGGTTCACACACGTACACACACACACACACACACACACGCATACCACAAACCTTGCAAGCTATTAACTCAATAAAGGTGTGGCTTTTATGCTTGTGCTTAAAAGTACTCATGTGTTTCACAAATGTGTTCTGACCTTTCCTCATGAGTAGCAATGATTTAGGAGATGAGGAGGATGTGTGGGAGAGATTCGTTAGGAATTGAAAACTCTTTTGAGGAGCCTCCCAGAGCATTTCTCTGGACCTGGTCTCTGCTATGAGCCATTCTCTGAGCACCAGCAACAGAAAGTACCTATTTCCCCCCATTCCTAGAAATTCCCTTCATGGAGACACTTATAAAACTACGTTTTGCAAGCTCCTCTATTTTTAAGAAACAACTGGAAGATAAGCTAGGAACATGAGCCAGCCCATGACAAGGTGATTTGTAGTGTTTCTGAAGATTATAGGTGCCACAACCTTGTCCAGAATTACCCTTGCCACCTCACATGACTGATTCTGTAAGAATCTACACAGAAAGGTTTGGATGTTTTACCACATCTGCCTGACATAAACTAATGATGTAGACTGCTAAACATGGTGACATGATTAAACACGATGTTAATTAGTAGTTCCTGTAAGAGTCTTGATCCTTCTAACAGCCTTTTGGCTGCATGTGTGGAAGTTAGACAGGAATGGCTGTTTCCTGCTTGGTGTCTGCTAATACCAGAGCTGATTCAAGGGAGAAAACATGCATCTAAACTACAAGATAACACATATTGGGTCTATCTTCTTCTCTTGAGGGTTGTCCAAAATGAGGTCTTTGTGGGAAGGAAGATAGCCATTTTCCTGCAGGCAGTAATCATTTGTACTATTACTTAGTTGTCATGTATTGATGATGCCATTTCAATCAAACATATCTCATCCAGAGAGCTTTTGATGGGAGAAATTTTTGGAAGGGTTTAGGAAGGTTAAATCTGTGAGACATGGCTTCCATCTGGAATGCATTAGCTACAAAGATTTATTAGTCAGAGTGCCTCTGCATAATGTTCCATGGAAAGCAGGCCCTGCATCTAATTTCCAGTGTGATGTCTATATGAGGAGTGATCTTTGAAATATCATAGGTGACAATCAAGTTTGTTATAAAAAATAGTAAATGCCCAGAATTTTCATGGTGGCTACTTTAAATCCCTCATGAGGGCTGCTAAACAGGTAGTTGATTTGTTGACAAATGATAAAACTTTAGGGATAGCAACATGCATGAAATTTTAAAATGGGGTGGCCTTTTGAAGCAGAATACAAAAAAGAAAAAGACTATTAGGAAAATTATGAGCATTTAGTGTTTTCACGTATCCTTTTTTCTTTTTTATTGTATTTTAATGTTGGGGTGATATATAGATGGGTTACAGTTACATTTGTCAGGTAGTAGATGCATTACCTCTTGAACATTGATACCCCTTCCCATATTTTTCTGTCACTTTCCCTCCCCTACCCCCTCCCAGTCATCTTGTTTTTCCCTTCCCTATTTTAAATAAACAAATTAATATATATATATATATATAATATACCAGGTACCAGATACAGTAACATGAGTTAAACCATAAGGGGTAAAAAAGAGAAAAGAAATAACTTCACATAGTACATTAACAACAAACACAAAGATAAACCTCTTCTCTTGACCAGATAGTATTAGATAATACCAATAGTCAGCTATGTAAAGCTGCTTTTGATGAAAATCTTTAAGAGCTAGTATTGCTGATCAAAAAATAAGGCAAGTAAAGCTTTATAACATCTTTTATGTTAAACACCCTGAGACAGTGCTAATTCTAGTGTAATTGGTAGAAATTAAAAATTACTGGATACTAGAATACCAACTTTCTATTGATGAATGCATGGAAAGCAAAGCCAGATGAGGCTAAGGTTGGATTCGGGGCTGCAGAAATAAGGGGCTGAGAACATCAACTCTCTTAACCCTTCTGGAAAGGTGAGTCAGGCCCTGGGAAGACATTCTCCTAACCTGCCTTGTCTGTCTCTTGCCCTTAAGGTGACATAGTGAGGGAAAATCCAGTTCCATAAAAATTCTTTATGCTATCAGAGTCATCATTGACTTCGGATATCTTTTCTGACCCTGTCCTATCTTCCTGAAACTGAAAGTAAGGGATTAATGTCAGGTAAAAGGTGAATCTTCATCTAAATATTTATCTGTGAATTTAGGTCACACCACAATGCCCAGTTGTGTCATTCCCTCTCAGTGTAGGGAAAGAAAAATAGCATTCTGTATCCTGGATACAAGTTCAGTACCGAATTGTTCTCCAAGGATTAGAAGAGAAATGCTGGAGCTAAGCAATTTTCTTTTACCCTCATGTTGGGCTTCTCTGCCATTGGTTGGTTTTGTGCCAGATAACAGGAGCAAGGGTAAAGGAGTGCTAGCTGCTAAATGCATGTGAGAGTGTAAAGAGATTTGACAACAAGGCCTGAAAAAGCAGAACTTGGGTTTTGTTTTGTTTTTGTTTGTATTTTTTACTTTGTAGGTGGACATTTACAGAGCTGTAAGCTAGAAAGGCTGTTTCTCTTCTGTGTGGCTGTGCATACTAAGAAAGGCTGGGCTGGAGCAGCACCTCCCATTACAGCAGAGAACACATGGCCACTTCTCTCACTTTCTCTCAGAATCTGAGTTAGCTCTGGTGCCTTTAGGGATATGAATTTCTACCCTTTATTCACCTTAGAATATGCTTCAAAAGCTGCATATGCCAAACACCCCATATGTACTTTCCCATTCCAAATGTTTGACCCCTTCCACATGCTGAGGGAAATCTTGTGAATGTGTCCAGCTCGCTTTCTGGGGCCCAATGGGGTGGGATCATACCTGGTTGCCTCCCCAGTAAAGACCTCCTTTGGGACCCAGAACAGCACCCTGGCCAAACCCCTTTACGTGACTTCCTTTTCAGGAACCTGACATTTATCAAAGTTTCACTGTATGCTGGTTTCCTTGTGTCTTTACATATGGTTTAACATGAACTAAATAAAGCAATCACATAAATTATGCCTGGGTCCACATCCTAAATGTTTTAGTTAGACTGCCCTTAGGATGCTCAATTATATAAATGACTTCTGTCTGTCTGTCTGTCTATCTGTGTCTGTCTGTCTATCTATCTATCTACCTATCTATCTAATCTATCAAACATCTATCTATCTATCTATCTATCTATCTATCTATCTATCTATCTATCTTGTTTTGGTCATGGAAATTGAATTCTGAGCCTGGGCGTTGTCCCTGAGCTCTTCAGCTTGAGGGTACTGCCCTACCCTCGAGCCACAGCACCACTTCTGCTTTCTAGTGGTTAATTGGAGAAAAGAGTCTCATGGTCTTCAGTGCAAGCTATCTTCAAACTGCAATCCTCAGATCTCAGCCTCCTGAGTAGCTATGATTACAGATGTCAGCCACCATGCCTGTCAGCTTCTTTATTTATTTACTTATTTTGCTAGTCCTGGGGCTTGAACTCAGAGTCTGAGCACTGTCCTTGGGCTTTCTCAAGGCTAGAGCTCTACCACTTGAGCTACCGCACAACTTCTGGCCTTTTCTATGTATGTGGTACCAAGGAATTGAACCAGGGTCTTTGTGCCTTATAGGCAAGCACTCTACTACTAGGCCAAACTCCTGCCCTGCCCACCACCATTTTTTTTCCCCAGAGCTGAGAACTGAACTCAGAGCCTTGCACTTGCTAAGCAAGGGCTCTTCTGCTGACCTAAATCCCCAACCCCTTCTTTATTTTTTGATGAGGGATTATATGAATTCTGTTCTTATAAATATGCCCCCATTTCTAAAAGTAGTACTTTATTTTTTTTCATTTAGATAGTGTTCTAGATATTTTTATATTTGCTCATTAAAACTTCATCCTCTTTTATTCAAATCACATTTTTAAGCTTTAGTTGCTTAGAATTAATTGCTTATTATAGAACTGAATGTATGACGAAATCCAGAAAGAAATTTTTTATTCTTTATTTTTATTTTTTATTGTTGGGGTAATGTATAGAATGGTTACAGTTACATTCGTCAGGCAGTAGGTGCACTACTTTCCAGAAAGAAATTTTAAACACATTTATTTGAAATAGTAGTCAGGTTTTCTTTCATGTCACAATCTAGGTTGGTTTTGATATTTTGAATCACATTGTAGATTTTCTTTTTGCTTTTTATTAGCACGCATTTGTACAGAGGAAGCTTACCGGTTCATTTCTATATATACATACCTATTTACATATATCTATATATCCATATAATTATATATACTACTTCACTTTAATCAAATTCATATCCTCTAGTACTCTTTCTTGAATTTTTATTTATTTACTTTTTGTCAGTCATGGAGCTTGAACTCTGGGTCTGAGCACTGTCCCTCAGCTCTTCAGCTCAAGGCTATTGCCACAGCACCACTTCCAGCTTTCTAGTGGCTAATTGGAGATGACAGTTTCTCAGATTTTAGTGCCTAGGCTGGCTTTGAACCGAGATCCTCAGATCTCAGCCTCCTGAGTAGCTAGGATTACAGATGTGAGCCACCATACCTGCCTGAATTTTTCTCTTTTGATAGTGATTAATATGTTTATGTCTAAGGTGTGGAATAACATATTACGTTTTGGTCAGTTTTGGGATTTGAACTCTGGGCCTCATGCTTGCTTGCATTGCTTGCCTGGATGGTTATTCTGCCATTTATGCCATACCTCTAGCTCATCTTTAGCTGATTGTTTTGCAAGTAGTTTCATGAACTTTTCTATCCATGCTAGCTTTGAACCCATATCCTTCTGATCTCAGCCTCCTGAATAGCTAGGACGACAGCATGAGAGCCACCAGCATCTAGCTCAGTACTACTTTTAAATCACATATACAAAAAGAAAGAACGTGAAATTCCATGAGCATATTTCTTTGCAGAAAGGTCAGTTTCACTAAGGTCAGTTTCAACATTATCCTTACTGTGAAATTCTTAAAAAAGGAAACACCACCTTCATAAGTCAGTGATTTCATCTGAAACAGACTAGCATCTTTGAGATTTGACCTTAAAGTTATGTTGCCTATCCTCTTTCCATTCCTGAAGTTTTCCTAGAAGCTTTTAAAGAACTTTCTTCATTTCACTTAATTCCGTAGTGGCTTTGGGAACAAAAAAAGTTAACTTGCTTGATTCAACTGAGTAGTTATATAATAGTTTCATATGTTAAAATGAGGTAAGAAAATTATAAAGTATACAAAATGAGATGTGATTATAGATTCACTGAATTCACTAAACCTATGAGAAAGTCTATAACCTTACTTGATGGAGATTCATATCTCTACAAATCTCCAGTAGAAATCATCCACAATATTTTAATATTGACACAAAATCAGTATCATCTAAAAGTTATAAACTCAACACTCTGAGAAGAATCAGTTTTTCTCTTATTTGTAAAACAGAAGTAATAATTTTATTTCACCGTGTTACTAGAAAGACCGAGGAGTATTTTCTAAAAATAATACAAGAATCAATTGTTTTTTTTGTAAATTTGACACTCCCTTCTCTTTTCTTATTGTGACATATCCATTTTATTTTAAAGGAAAGTATGCAGATCTCACCTTCACTAGACATGATTCTATAAACCTATCCTGGATGAGGCAGGCTTGCCTTTTCCCTGAAGACCCAGGAACCCTGTTTCTTCCTCTTAGTTCTTTCTTTAACAATCAGTTCAATATCTGTCATTGCTGCTAGGCTATTAGATTCCTTAATGTGGAGATTATTTGTGCCTAATGCCTAGCACAGAGTCTGGTACATATTGAGCTTAGGAGAAAGCATATATGAGGTGGCTGCCAGATCCTCCTTCTTATGGGGATTTCATAGTAATATCAAAGATGTGGCATTCCACAAAATGACTACAAGGCCTATTACTTGTATGCACATAGTGCAAAATAATATGCCCCTGACAACACTTTCTTATCAGTAACATGAGTAGTTGAAGTCAAGGAATTTTGTTGTTTTATCTTTGTCTTAACAAGTACTGGGGATGGAGCTCAGGACTTTGCACGTGTTCATAAGGACTCTGCCGCTGGCCTTACCCATACCGTCTGCACTGTGGATAGAAATTCTCCCTTTGCACTCCATCCTGTTGGAATACAACCTGGGGATGTGGATATTGTGACCTTCCCTTCTCTCTGTGAAGGGTGCACAATACACTGAACAGCCCTACAAGGCATCGTACAGTATGAAATGGTCTGGCTTTTAAGAAGAGAAAGAAATGGATGACAGGTAAAATTGGCATGTAGAGTAACATTAAAACCACTCCCAGTTTCTCTCCCTGTGTTTTATTTTACTCTATATTTTCTGAATATACACTGTATTTTCTAAATATGGTAACTAGGCAACATCATGTTACATTAGTGGATGTGGCTTTAGCACCTGCAGAATGCAATCATTCCCTCAAATTTATCTTCCTCTTTCCATGTATGTGTGTGTGTGTGTGTGTACACGTGGACCTACATACCCCCCCACACACAAATACCTTCTTAGAAATTTGTACCTACATTCCAGTAATTTCATAAATGAGTATAAACTGTGGATGATTTTATCTAATAATTGTGTTTCTTTACAGTGGCCATGCAGCCTTCTGTCCTGGTTCCCCTTCTCTTTTGCATATGGATTGTCTTCCTTTCCCATTCTTTCTTTATTACTGCTTTTTTGTTTGCCACACTTATTAGCCCAAGCTTAAAGGTACATCTGAAAATAGCACACACATGCACAGATAGCAGTCCAGGTATACTGATGAGACAGAGCATGCTCCCCTAAATTAAGACCATTAGAATCAGCTCTGTGGTAGAAGGGACAGGTGGCCCTGCTGGCTTTGTTCATCATAACCTTTTCTATTTTCTAGTAAGATTATGTTGAGCTAGCCAGCCTACCACAGACTTCCCAACGGTAGCTGGTATCCTGTGATGAGGCTATGGACACAGGACAGTGCCTTGTAAGCAAGCTGAGGTATAAGCCCATGCATGTGTTAAAATGCTTCCGTCCCCAACTCAAATCCCTGTTTGGCCATTTCCTTCCTTGCCAGATAAACTAGCCTGTATTCCAATGTCTGTAAGATGTGGGTAATGAATAGTTTGGGGCTCAGGGGTCAAGGAGACAGTGGTGTTCTCTGTGGAACCCCAAGGTTGTAAATGTTTCCTTAGATGTTGAGTGAAGCATCACAGTCATTTGTGAGGTGTTCTTGTCCTTCCCTCTCCAATGATAATATCTCCTACATAGTATATTTTCATATTTTCATCATTCTTATCATGACCAAGCATGAAGGAAACTGGAAAGCATCTTATAGGCACTTAGCTCGTGTGTGGATGTACTGTTGGAAGAGTTAGTGGACAGGAGCAACCTAAAGCAGAGTTGAACAACGTCTTCAGGTGTTTTTCCTTGCCACCAGCCTCAGGCTGGTCCTGGAGTGTCCCTGTACACTCAGTTCCAATAGTGCTGCCTACAGAGCCCTGCCTGTTGGCTCCTGGGCACAGAGGGGTGTGAACTTGCTTTTTATTTTTTTTAGATCTTGTAACTGTTTCTGGCCCATGAGCTGTGAGTGAAAAGGACACATGTCATTCGGGCTCATGAATTTTGCCTCACAGCAGTGGTGAAAGCCTAGGCCCTGGAGGAAGACAGGAGGGAGCAGTCCTTAGGGAATTGTGTAGCATGTGAACCAGATGAGAAATAAGCAACTCATTCTGAAAAACGACTTAGAAAGCAGGGTCATTTGTGGCTATAGTCTACTCTACCTCTACTGATTGTCACAAGCACCTTCCAGTCTAAGGCACCAGGGAAGAGTAAGGAGGAGAAACAGTTGGCAGCCATACGATCATGAGTTTATGCTCTGGGTTCCAGTCCGGATCCATGTACTACAAGCAGCCTGACCTTATTCATGGTGCTGTCCAAATTTCTGTTGCTTTGTATGTAAAATAGTGCTACAATGCTAACATGTATTATCTTTTTTATTGTCAGGGTGATGGATAGAGGGGTTATAGTTACATTTGTCAGGTAGTAGGTGCATTATTTCTTGAACATTGATACCCCTTCCCATGTTTTTTCTCCCACTTTCCCTCCCTGCCCCCAATCATCTTGTTTTTCCCTTCCTTTCCCTATTTCAAATAAAGAAAGTACCATATATACAGGTACCAGGTACCAAAGTCAGGTACAGTAAAAACATGAGATAAACCATAAGGGGAAAAAATGAGAAAAGAAGTAACTTCACATAGTACAGTTGAGAACAACAGTCACAAAGATAAACCTCTTGTATTGTCTTTTCAAGCCACTCTAAAGATCAAATGAGATCTTACATGTTACACAATATACAAAGCAGCTGGTAGACAGTCAATAAGTCATAAATCCTAATTCTTATTATTCTAGTTTACAACTCTGAACTAAAAATGTCATCACCTTTCTGTACTTTAGATTTGTATGCCCATTCAAATTCAACAGGAGGCAGTGGCATAGACAGAATAAAAGAAGCAGGATATGAGCAGCTCTAAGGCCAGTGGCTTCTAATGGGAGTCAAACATGTCACTGGTAATATGAGACCATGACATCTTAGCCAGCCCCTAACCAAAAGTAGGAGTCAAAGTCACAGATCACATCTGTAGTAATCCTCTCTAAGAAACCATCATCCAGTTCCTGGTATTTTCTCTACATTTTCTTTGGGAAAAGTGTTGCTGTATTTATCTCACCTTGAATCTTGCAATAGTAAAACTAATTATAAACTCAAGGTTTATAATTTTAGTAGTAATTTATACTTAAATGGCTCTACACATAGGAGATTTTAAAAGTTCCTAAACATTAAGCATGTATAGTTCCTAAAACAGAGCCTTGAACCTCATTTCTCAACACCTGTCATATCATCAACATTATTAATCTCATTTACAAAGGACTAAACTGAGGCAAAGGAAAAAATGTCTAGATTTAAGCAGCCTTCTTAAGTCCTTGTCTCAAGAACCTGTACCCCAAATCAACCCCAATTAGTACACCACAGCGGAGTAAGTGATATTGGAGTTTTTCATTTCTCTACAAGTTAAATTGTGTTGTACTAACAGCTTCCACTGGTTTACAGGATGTGATCTGTGAATTTTATTTGCAGTCATAATGATGTGTGAAAACAGTTGCACCAGAGATGACAGGTTTTTGTGGCTTGTGGCCTGTCCTCAGTTAAGTGCAAGGCAAACTGCACGGTAGAATCCTGACATGACAGACCCAGAAGGTTACCACAGAGAGATCTTCCTCTGTGAGAGGAGAAGCAGAGCACAGAAACACTGCAGTCCCAGCTCACAGTTTGTATAAGCCATTTTTTTTTCCTGTTCCATGGTGCTCATTCACACATGATATCCCAAAACAGTTAAGTAAAATGAGGGATATTATATCTGTCACACATGAGAAAACCGCAGTTATGGATTCGCTTAATGCATTCATTGCTTTTTTGGACTCTGGAGTCCCCTGGGCAATACCACAAATCTACATGTTGGTCTTCATTCCATCTTCTGTGTGGTACTCTCCAGTGAAGCCAGCATGTGTATCAGAGGTCCATTATTATTGTTGTTAATTTTTTTTTATTTTTATAGCTCAAATGAATTGGCCTTAACTCATGGGAATGGTAAGGGCTGCACTGGCGAAGTATATTACAGTAATCTATTGTTGAAATAGCTGGCTCCAGGCTATATAGTGAGTGTCGAGGTCCTACCTTCGGAATTCATAGCAAAGTGTCATGACAGAGCCGACCCATAGCAGTGCATTTAGGAACTCTGCTTCTCTGCAGAGATTTGTTTTGCTTTGCTTTGCTTTCTTTCTTTCTTTTGAGAGCTCCACCTCTCTACGTTTTCCAAACCTAATGTAAGATTGATTCCAAGGTCTTGCATAATGATGACGATAAGGCTAGTGGCCCATTTATTCATGCAAACATCTACTATTTAGGGCTGCAGCTATGGTTCAAATTGGACAGAGTGTGCTGACCCGCCTCATCAGCCATGCGTCGGGATTGTTCTTTGATTTATGGTCATGGGCTCTGTTTGGAGAGGAACTGGGAGCTCTGTGGACCTTTCTAGGGGAGGCCAAGTACAAAGTCTTTGTTTGGAGAATTACCTGGGCCTCTGTGGTGGAACCTGGACTAGCCTAGCAACTTCTAGAGTAACCTGGACCCCCATACCTGTAACACTGGGGCCTGCACATAGGAAGCACTCAATTATTGTTGGCCATTCTTCTGACCTTTCACCATCATTTTTCATGGTGTTGTTATTAATATTGTCCTATTTACTATAGAAAGAATACATACAGATTCTATGCTGGTGCATTTCATGTGGTCAGCCTTTCGTTATCCACAGTGAAACTACCCCAGTTTAATGCGGTAATGCTTAAAAAGTTATGGACCCTGGGCATTCCCTACAGCAAAGACCTTGAAAAATGGCTGAAGTTTACAGAGAGATGACCAGTCGGGTGTAACAAGTAACTAAAAAAGAAAAAGAAAAAGAAAAGCAAGAGGTGATAGAGAAATTTTAAGAGATCTCGCTGTTGGTGTTAGTTTTGATTGGAAACATTTGCTGGGTACTTAAAAACAACCTATATTATTATTTAATTTTCATGAACAAATTAATTGGGCTTTACTAATTCCCTGTTTTATAAATACGGAAACTAAAGCTGAGGAAAAGTTCCTATGATTGTCCAAGGTGGAGAAATGGTGGAACTATAGGCTATACATCATTCCAGGAGCTAAGCTATGATACAGTTAACCTTCTCAGTGCTATAAGCATGCCTTTGATGTTCCGTTGATTTATATTTCCTTAGTTCCATGTAATATTTCATGGCCCGTATTAATTTTATCATTATTTAATTGAATGTGTTATGTGTTTAGTTATTTCATATCATTTGTGGAAACATGAAGGATCTCATTATTACATCAAAGACAATGAAAGCCCAGATGGTGTTGTATCTTCCATAAGTAAGGTAAATATTTTTTTTGAAAGAAATCTGAGTAATGGAGCCATGAGGTTCTTAAGAAAAATAGATTAAAATCCAAATGTACACACATATAGAGCTAGTGAGCAACAGCACAGAAGCAAGATTAGCACAGTCCAGTAACTCAGACAGCATGCTGAGGAATGGAAGATACCAGTTGCCCCAAAGTTACTGAAATGAACTGTAGGCCTAGCAGTTAGAATCTGAAATACAAAGGCAGAATTAGAAACGAGATACATTTAGCCACCCAACCTTCCACTGTGGGCCACTGCCTTTCCTAGCAAGGACCTCAAATTCTAGATTCTATAATTTACAAACAACACAAATTCCCTAAATATTAGCAAGATTTTTTTAAAAAAATATTCAGTTGTGCATGGTGGCCTCACACTGGTAATCCTAGATACTCAGGAGGCTGAGATCTGAGGATCTGGGTTCAAAGCCAGTCCAGGCACTGAAGATCATAAGACTCTTATCTCCAATTAACCACTAGAAAAGTGGAAGTGGTGATGTGGCTCAAAGGGGTGGTAGCCTTGAGCTGAAGAGCTCACGGACGGTGCCCAGGCCCAGAGTTTAAGCCTCATGACTGACAAAAAAATCATATATTATAGACATATTCATTGCCAGTTTGATTTTTTGGATAAATATCAACATTATTCAATGTCTGTGATTCATCTAGCAATTGGATGCTTTAGGGAAGATGTGGGGAGGCTAAAGACTTTGCCTAATCCCTCAGAGAGTTACTAGAAGGGGAAGCAGAAAGTATTTTATCTCAAATACATGTGCTAATTGAAATCTTATGTACTATTCTTCTCTTCTGAAATCTGTGAGCTGAAATTATGCTAGTGTTCCTAAAATGTTGGCTTCGTTGAAATTTATCCAGGTTTGTTTGGTTTTTTGTTGTTGGGTTTTGGGGGTTTTTTGTTTTTGTTTTGCAAAATTGGGGATAACCCATGTCTGGCTTGTGTGTAAGTTCTTTGTAGATGAATTACCTGTGATACATTGGAGAAAAGAAGAACTTACAGATTGTGATACTATGATTTTGCATTTGTAACCAACACATATGTCAGATCAGATATATCTTTCATGTTCTTTGTGTGTATACCAAAGCTTAGTTGTTGTGTATAAATTGACAGAAGAGCTCTCTCTCTCTCTCCTTCTCTCTCTCCCTCCCCCTCCCTCTCTCTCCCTCTTTCTCTTTCTCTCTCCTTCTCTCTCCTTCTCTTTCTCTCTTTGGAGGGGAAAGTAGATGAAAAAGAGTCTACTTTTAATTAAAGCAGAGAGCCTGCTGGTAATAAGTTAAGGCTTAAATTCCATACCCTGGAGGAGAAAAAAAAAACAGATTCATATTTTCTTGAGCATTTCCAGAGCTTACCTTCCCTCTTAAAGTTCTCTCTACTTGGCTTAGAACCCATTGAAAAAATAGAAGTATCTATGCTTCTAGTGAGTGTTGCTTGGTTCTTAAGAAAGCTAAATATTTGGACATGTACCTGGAATTCTTCACCCCTTGTGTTAGTTTGGGATTGTCTAGGCAGAGCCCTGTGTTCTTTGTATGCAACAGTAGTGACTTAGCTAATATATGTTGGGTAGAGCATGCGCAGAATGGCTGTGAGGCCTCAGAATCTATAAAGAGCCTTTAGAATTAAAGCTAATGATGTTCAGTGCACAGCAGAAGTCAAAATCCCTCTGGCTCTGATTTTTTTCCCTAGAGAATACAAGAAGGTGGGATAAATCATCATGTTTACGATGCAAACAAATACATGTCATAAGAGACTTGAACTGCGCCCAGAGCTGGATAATGGGAGCCCTACACATCTTAATAATTTGAGTCTTGAATTGAGCAAAAATCTTTTACACTGAACTTTGGTACTAGTGATTGAAATAATAGCAGACACAGTTTGGAGTGGGCCCTGCCACCCACAGAGTGCAAGGGAGACCCACCAGGGAATGCCAGAGTGCTAGTTCCTCCTGGCAGAATGTGAAGCAGTTCAGTGGGTGACGTCAAATGCGTTTGAATGTATCTATAAACTGCTGTTGAATGTACATAAAATTTCTCCAGTCTCTCTGATTGAAAGCCCTAGAGAAGGCCACCAGGCTCGTATGGAAATTAGCTAAGCATAATTTATTCATGAAAGGCAGAAAAGCTGAATTAATAAATACATGAGTATGTAAACTTATAACTGCATAAAGATGTGTAGAAAATATGAAAGCCAAGCCCGTGTGTTAACAAAAACCCTTAAGGTGTGGCCACGTGACCCTTTCTTGCCAACAATTCTCTCCTTTTATGAAAGCTAATATGAAGTAAATAATAAGGAATATAGTGTATTTATCTTTTGGAGAGGCTCTTTTGTCTCTAAAAATGTGGACCTGCTTTGTGGATGCTGCTGTATGAGAATCCATCTAAAAGAATTATTTTGTTAAATATTAATGAAGGGACTAATTCCAAAGATTGAGAAAACTGCTTCTCTTCCAATTTATCTCATATTCTCAGTCTGGACTCAGTTCTCAGAGCATCTTCACAAAATATCAAAAGTACCAGGTCTTACCATACAAAAGTGGACATTTATTTTCACCTTTCGTCCTCATGTCCCTCATGACATCAGAGCTTATATCCAACATTGTCAGTGTCATCAAGCATTGCTTTAGCAGGGCAGATTTATACAGCATTAGAATTAGAAATGCATACTTCCACACTTAAAATTTTCTCAAAGGAGCTGGGTTCCCATGACCTACCTGTAATTCTAGCTACTCAGGAGGCTGAAATCTGAGGATTGAGGTTTAAAGCCAGGCCAGGCAAGAAAGTCTGTGGGATTTATCTCTATGTAAGTACCAAAAAGCCTGGAAGTTGAACTGTGTCTCAAGGGGTAGTGTGACAGCCTTGAGTGAAAAAGCTAAGGCCCTAAGTTTAAGCCCCAGTATCAGCACAAAAACAAACACCTCATAAGGAGACTTGCTTTGTATCAGATACATTCTACTGGCACTTTTCTTTTTGAAATCTGTACCTCCTGGTTGGCACCTATGACCTTGGAAATGTAAAGGTTTTTCTTTGGACTTGACCATCAAACAACAAAATTCTTAATTTCCTGTAGTCTTTGTAAATTGCTTAGAATGTTTGAGTACAGCATAGTATTTCTTCTATTGTTGATGATATCCTGCCAGTAATTGAAAATAATTAAAGTCTGTTCAGGAGAGTATTCATTTATTTCCAACATTGCCTTTAGTCAAGAAACGAAGACCAAAATAAATACCCTTTAATATCAGACTTAAGCGAGAATTATAATACATAGGAGATAGTCAATTCACAAATGCTTTTCTATTCACAGCCATGATCAGTAAAGAGGGACTTTACAAAGCCATAACCCATGTGCAAATAATAGAGGATTTTATAAGTATTAACACATTAAATTCTTGAGGCAATTCTGTAAGATTTTGGTATCATTATGTACATGTCTTGGGGTAAAGAAAATAAGGCATCACTGGGTATATAACTTACTCAGGATCTCACTGCTTCTCTGGAAATGTTGAAAGTCAGACCTAATATTGTGAATATTTAAGGCAAATATCAAGTCCCCATGGCTTGCTGACCTTATCCTTTTAAATGTGTTAATGGGCCCTAGTTATTCTGGATAAGGAAAAAAATGATTTTTTAGAGCAAGGATCCCTCCATGTAGATTTTTAGGACAGGCTGTTGGTAGCCCTTGATATATATTTTCATTCTTGTGCTTAAATACTCTTCTCTTATTAATATGATAGCTGCTTGGTAGGAAAGCTTTAGGAAACTGCCATCTGACAAATGTGAAAATAGAAAAGTGTATTTTCTGAGTATTGATTTCTTTTTTACTTCTGCCTTTTAAAATATCATTCCCAAACTTACTGGCTTGAAAAAGCAACACCATTTATTTTGCTTTGTAGTGTAGTTTGGGCAGTGTCTGGCAGAAACAACTTCCTCTGCTTGGCAACAGTTGGGCAGTTTAAAGGCTTGAGGTTGGAAATATCTGGCACCACACTCTCATGCAATGATGGGTATCTTTAGAGAATTCTCCTAGGTATTTAACAATGATGTCTACCTTTGATTTTTCTCTGTGACTTCTGGACATCATGATAGCATGGTGGCTAGGTCCTAAGAGATGAGAGAGACAGTGACAGAGATGGAGATAGAGATGCAGAGAGAGATACAGAGGCAAGACAGAGTAATACAATCAAATACACCTCAGAAGTATATAGTATCATGTTCAACTATTCTTTGGGTTTGTCATGATTACAGAATTCTACCCAAGTACAAGGGAAGGAATCAGTAACCCTAGACAGTCAGGTGTCAACTTTGGGATAGATACATTGTTTTAGCCATCTTTGGGAAACATAATGTCCTATGGTGTTTACATTTTGCTAAGCTATCAGTAGGAAGAAACATTTTTTAACTCTTTGTACCACAGATTTGATCATGTATCTAACAGAGGGGAAATTAAGGTGGCTATACAGAATCAGGTACCCTGGTCAATGTATCTGAAATAAAGTTTGTCAAAAAAAAAACAATAGCACTATATGGCCTTATGTATCTAGGTTTTGTCCTATTTTAAACCTCTGCTAGGAGAGTCCAAGGTTTATACTAATTATGACAAATGAGGGAAACCATGGAGCCTGTGTTCCTTTGAGTCTGGGTTACTTCACTTAATATGATTTTTTCCAAGTCTTTCCATTACCTTATAAATGGGGCAATGCCATTCTTTCTGATGGCAGCATAGAATTCTGTTGTATATAAATACCACATCTTGTTGATTAAATCATCAACTGAGGGGCGTCAGGGGGTTGTTCCATATCGTTGCTATGGTAAATAGTGCTGCAGTGAACATCGTTGTGTTAGTGGCTTTAGTATTTCCTTGTTTCTAGATGATTGAGTAAATGCCAAGGAGTAGAATTGCTGATCATAGGGGAGCTCTATGTTTAGTCTTTTGAGGAACTGTCATACTGTTTTCCATAGTGGTTGAATGAGTTTCCACTCCCACCAACAGTGGCCTTCCTGGCCACATCCCCACCAACATCTGTTGTTAGTAGATTTCTTGATCATGGCCATTCTAACTGGAGTGAGGTAGAGTCTCAGAGTTTTGATTTGCATTTCTTTTATGGCCAGAGATGTCAAGTATTTGGAAGAAACATTTTGTTTGAACAAATACCTTACTTGTAAGTACAAGGAATATATTAAACTATTGATATAACTTAAGTTGTTCTAAGAATGAAGTTTACCAGGAAACCAACTAACACATCAGGAATCCATAGCCAAGAATAGAAAAAGGAAAGTTACTGATGTTAATTCTTGCCATGCACCCACTTCATAGCAAAAAATTCTTTAGAGGTAAGAATTCCCCAAACATATGTAAGACGATTCATTTAGGCTGATCACATCTTTAACAGTTGCCAACGGATCTAATACCAGATGTTAGCTTCCAACTTCTATCAGAGAGCTATGTTGTGTTTTTCTTCATTATTTAATATGAGAACAATAGAAGTCAACTTTTATGAAGTTTCTTCCCCATGGG
Organism: Megascapheus bottae; assembly: GCF_031878675.1. Lineage (NCBI taxonomy): Eukaryota > Metazoa > Chordata > Mammalia > Rodentia > Geomyidae > Megascapheus > Megascapheus bottae. The sequence goes on along the minus strand of NC_143522.1, from coordinate 49,535,002 downwards.
TACCAATTGAAGTTAACGAGATACACTTGAAGCGAGATGATTATTTTAGAGATATTCTGTTTATCAAGCATCCAGCCTGAGAAGAAGATGGAACTCAACCTTGAGAAAATGGCAAGCTAATAACAAGGTTTTGTGGAATGAATTTAAAAACACAAAAATTTTGCTGTCTCATTATAAAAGGGGTAAAGACTAATACTAATACTCTGCCACAGGCTTTGGGACAATGTTCTCTGTTGTGTGATAAATTTGCACTTAGTAAATTATGTGCTGACCTCCTATCTCTTTCAACGCAGACGCATTGTACAGAGATAAGTTAGCCATTCTGGATTACTAATGAAACTCAAGCTCGCAGAACATTTCCACCTCCTCTAAACACATTTGATAGTCAGAGCAAGTCTCTAAGCTGTGTAGAACCTTTTTTTATCTCAATCCTTCTAGTTGGGGACTTAAGGAAAGTCATTCTAGCTGGCAAAATGGGGCCATGTACATACTTCTTGTCAACCTCTCTTTTAGCCAGCCATGTAATTTTCAGTGTTTACCAAAGTAATAACTGAAAGCAAGATCTCTCTTATGTTCAGCCCCCACAATCAGAATGTGAATGACATGCTCGTGAAAAGGCTGTCGGGGTGGACTGTTGAGGAACAGAGGAGGAAGTGTTGGGATGGGAGGTGGCCAACATGGAAATTGCCGTTGAATTCCCACTGTTCGTTGTCATGCTTTCATGTGATAGATATGGATACCGTGGAGTATGTGTTTCTAAGATTACTTTTGATGTTGTATGAAACCATACTATACACATGAAATGATAGATTAAATATCAGCATCATTGAATAAAATAAGTAGGAATGAAATTTAAAATGAGGATTTTAATCAGGTCAGAGGGGAAATTTGGGCATGGTTATAAGAAAAAAAATGATGAAGAGATTTTACTCCTTGGACCATGACAGGACATATTCCAACCCCTGTATTCTAGGGAGGGAAGAGGTAGGCATAGGGAACTATCTGAGGAGCTATAAGTGAGAGATTAAGGCAGGGGGTGGCAGAAAGTGCAGCCAGTAAGGAAGGCAGGGACCAATTCACTATGTTCTGCACCCTAAAGAGAGAATTGACACTTTCTCCAGGGCCATGGAAATCAGGACAGAATTGAAACAGCACTACAAAATCAGACTGGAACTTAGAGTTTTCTTTTTTCTTCCTGGAATATAGTTCTAAGGGGTTTTAGGGCTATTGAATGAACTGAATGAGTGACAACTTTATTAAAAGACATGTCACATCATTGTTATACTGAGGTATGTCTTGATTATGCCAGTAAGAAATACCACTTACAGTATATTAAATATCAGTAATAAAAGAAACTATATACATGTATGTATAAGGAGGAATATATCGAAACTGTGAGAAGTATTTTTTCAAGGATGATGTAACTATTTTTTGTATGATTTTTGTTTTTCTAAAAATAAGAAGGTATTGCTTTCATCCAGACCAAAAAAAAAAGAAAAGAAAATCCTTACAAAAGTTAAAGAGAAAAAAGAGGTCTCATGCCATAATTCAGGATAAGGAAGAGGGGATGGAAAAGGCACACACTTGATAATAATTAGTAATGTGGAGAGGTGAAGAAGAGAGATGAAAACCTAGATGCCCTGGTCTCTGGTTTGAGTCACTATGGCAAATGGTAGCATCACTAATATAACAGAAGTAAAATCAGATGGTCCTTATTAGTCATTTATAATGTGCAAGGCTTTGTGCTAACTGCAGTTCATATGCTTCTGGTTTATTTAAAATATAACCAATTGGAGGCAATTTTTGTTCCTACTTTCTGAGGAAGAAACTGAACCTCACAGAGCAAGTGGCATACCCAAGGCAATGCGTTTTGAGGTTGTATTAGCTGGAAACCGAACACAGATCTGATTGACTCCAAAGCTGATTTATACTTTTACCCTTCTAGGCATTCTTTGAAGAGTAGTGTAGATAGATTAAAATCAGCTCAACACAGAAATTGTGATCTAACATGAGAAACTTAACTGAAGTAGAAAAAACAGGGGGTGTCTCATACTGTCTCGTGGAGCAGTTCATACTTAATAACTCTTATGATTCACTAAGGTTTTAACAATGACATTCAGCTGGACAGCAGTGGCTGACACCTGTAATCCTACCTATTCAGGAGGCTGAGATCTAAGTCACGGCAGAAAAGTCTATGAGACTCCATCTCCAAATAACCAGCAAAAATCATGGGTATGGTTTGTCCATTGAACTGAATGAGCCTCTGTGGCATATTCAACGCATGCTGATACTACAACCTTGCCTATTTTAACTATATGTCTAAAATATTACCAGGGTCAGGAAGAACTAAGACTCAGATGTTTCAAAACAGGTCTTGTGTCCTTTTTTTTTTCTTTTTTTTTTTTTATGTGTGGGTGGCAAGATGGCCAATGGAGGCTAGCAAGCTTCCCCAGCCACAGAGCAGGCTTTGAAGACCTGGCACAAGGCTGTGGCCTTAAGGCCTTCTTTCGAGATGGGCCCCTGGCCTGTAACCACCTTTTTTTTAATACTAGTAGCAGAACTTCAACTCAGGACCTGAGTGATGTCTCAGTGTTGTACTCAAGGCTGGCATTTTACCACTTGAACCATAGCTCCACTTCTAACATTTTGCTGGTTAATTGGACTTAAGAGCCTCATGGACTTTCCTACTTTGGCTGGCTTAGAACCACAGCCCTCAGATCTTAGCTTCCTGAGTAGCTAGGATTACAGGTGTCAAGTCACTGGTCCCTGGCTTCTGAAAGGATCTTGAAGCTGACTTAAGTTCGAGGAATATGATCTTTATGTGTGCATATAATGTGCGTCAATCATTAGCACCCCCTCAATCACTCTTTTTTAGTTCCTATTTTTAGTCTCTTCTATATGACATGCTTAAAATATTTGAGAAGCACTTTCATATCTCCATTATATTTTTGACATTGTTGTGGGGGTGGGAGAGTTTTTACTGGACAAATATATCCCTGGTTTTGGTTAAGAGTATTTAGGTTAAAGGGTAAACTGAGTCTCCTGAGCAAATTCCACAGGCATTGTGAATGGGAGAGAAGGTGATATACCTTCCACTGAGAGGGAAGCATTTCTTACTGTATCACTTCTCCCTGGCATACAGCCACCAGAGGGGGCATGCACCAGAGTGAAATAAAGTTTGCCAGCTGCCTAGCTGGCTTCTCTGCCTACCAGATCAGAAAAATGGCCACCTTCATTTTGGGATTGGATTGAGCCTCCCTTGCCATTTGATGAGAAACTAAGTGTTGTCTAGGAATGGTGGCAGTGCCATCTGCACTAAAGTCTCAGACAAGACTTAAAGGCTATCTGAAAGACCCAGGAGAGTGGACTGTTAAAATGGACTTGAAAGCATAATGATAGTTTTCCTGAGTGCCATGGCCCATGTACACTTTACTTCCTTTCTAATATGCTATTGATTTCTATAAAAATATAGATATGTGCTTTCAGAAAGAGAAATCAGGTTGTCAAGATGAACCATTCAACATAAAGTTTGTACATCACATAAAAATGTGTTTTCGACACCGTAAAATACATTCCCTCTTTGTAATTCACTTTATAGTGACTCGCTTAATAGCATAACATATATCATTTATACTGCTATCCTTCATGCTTTTAAACTGTAATATCCTTTCCTCAATGACTACTTGTCAATTTCACTGATCTAGATTTGATTTCATAAATTAACTAGGCCAATTAAGTAGAGAGTTATCATTAGAATGAGAAGTGGAAGCAAATAAATATTAATCTCCCATCTCAGAATGTCAGTATTCCAACACAACTTTTATCATACTTGAATGCTGTTTAGTGGAAAAAGAAGATTCACCCCCCCCCCAGTCAATTCAGTTTAAACATTGACATGTACGTTTTTCTCATTCATCTTTATATTCCAAATACAACCTATTTTGGAGGCTACTGTATTTCTGTTTACTACAAATGAACAGCATATCCTATGTATTTGTTTAATATAAATGTTGAGAATGGGCAAAGAGGAGAAGTTGGCTAAAGACTGGAGTGATTTGCTTGGCACCTACCTGACCCTTTTGTCTTTCAGAAGCCTAGATGCCACACCATGTATTTGTATCTGCATCTGCATTTCTTTGTATTGCTTTAGTCATTCTGGAACTACGTAGAGATGATAGTGTTTGACAGAGAGTCACATTTCAAAAGGGAGCTGATTTCAGTGGTCCTTTCTAAAACATTCGAGTCAGGGTTTCTTCTTTCCTTCTCATGGATTCTTCTTGCAATATTAACACGAATCTTGCTCTGCCTTTCCTGAAATGAAAGGATATGTTAGTTTTTTTATATAGAAATGTTTTGTACACATGAATGTAATGAAGAAAAAAAATCCCCATAGCCCTTTGTTTCCCTGTGAATCTAATAATGTCACGTGTCTGGTCTCTCTCTCTCTCTCTCTTTTTTTTACCCTAAATCCCATTCACAAATTTTGGAACACAGATGACACATAAACCAAGAATCTAGATGAAGATCTGTTTGTGATTCCTATGTTCCATGTTGGCTAGTGTTCTTACTGCTCATCCATAACTCTGAACAGGGGCAACTTTCCCATGCATCATCTACCCTCACATAACCCACAGCTAGCCACACATACTCACATGACATGCCAATCACACACACACACACACACACACACACATACACACACACACACACCCTCCCTCCCTCCCTCCCTCCCTCCCTCCCTCAGACACTTACTGCCACATGAACCAATAGTTGATGAAATACTTGGGGACCAGGAAAGGACAGCTAATATTAGACTTAGGTTCCTCAGACTTCTTTGGGTTAAGGACTTTGCATCTGGAAGCCAGCAAATCAGAGCATCTTCATCTCCTCAAGTTCCCTCACTCCTCACAGCCCCTTCAAGCCTCAGTAGTTTAACCATAGTAATAATTTTTCCCGAAGAATTTGAAACAAGGCTTTGCCATGGATATTCTTTGAAATCGTTAGCTGTGCTTCACTATTTTTTTTGTAACTTGCCAAAACCACTAATAAAAGGGACTATGTCCTCTAATGCTTCTTCTCTGGTCATTATCTTGGAAAATATGCAGAGTCTGGTCCAAGTAGAGTGCTCCCCAAACCTTGCTGTTACTTTGAGAATAGTTTTAATGAGGCTTGTGGCTAAGCCAAGCTCTCCTGTTGTGTTATTATTTGGGCATGTGGGAGCCCTGACGATTGATCTGCAAGGGGAACTGGCAGCCTTGCATGCCCTCTGAGTAGAGGCACAGCCTCCAGCAGGAAAAATTAGGGAAGGAGAGAAAAAAAAGGAGAGGAAATGTTTATCACCCATCTCCCAGCATTTTATGGCAGTGTTATGGTGAACTGGGAGATGGATGTGTATATTCATGGATTTTGCACCACTTTAAGCACTAATAACATTAAATCAACCTTAATACTTCATGCCAAATGTGCTCTAAAAGAGGGAATAATGGGAATTTTTGTTGACTTTAGTAAAGCAGCAAAAGTTACACTGGAAACGCATAAAATGCTACAATGCAGAGGTCACAATTATGCTAATATCATGATAATATAAAATATTAAGTCACCAAAATGACAGGATTTACAACCAACTATCCTCAATCCCCAGAAACCTTAGCGATAAGCTCTTGGTAAACACAACAGCCTGTCCTCCCAAGGAGTCTGATTACAAATTTAAATATGTATATGATTAGAACTCTGCCAGTCTCCCTCCCCCAGAGACAGATGAAGTAAAATTTGATTTATATCATACCTGGAAATCTATTGTGTTGAACTGACTCTGTTTTTGCAAGATTGCTACTAGGCCTGATGAATTTTGTGCTTAGCAAGTTCCTTTGGGAAAAAACAGGGGCTGCTATTAATGACCTCGAATAGCTCTGTAATATTGTGAACTAAGACTTAAACACCAGTACAGAACAGTTTGATGTTTGGAAGGGAAATACTGACAAATGGAAAATGGTGTGTTCATAACCCTGCTTGGTGGTTTTAGGTACATGATGGTTTAGGGTTGGGAAGCCTTTAGTGTGAGTCTTAATCTCATGACCTATTATTTGCTGTGAACTCAGTCACCCAGTCATGTAGAAGTCTTCTTTTCCATGTAGACCCTAATCCACAATGACTTTATCAGTGATCACAGTTATCAGGGAAAGAAGAAACATCAGGGTTAGGCAACAACCCTACCTATTGTGAGTTCTGGCCAAATAATGCTGACTTCTATTTAACTTAACCCATGTCACTATGATGATAGAAAGCAAAGTGGAGTATATCATTAACATACAATATTACTACAAACTGATACCCTTTAATATTTCTCCATGTTCCATCTTTGTTTTATCTAGTAAGTTTTGTCAGCTAAGGTCAGCAAATGCATGTTTCCAAGGTGTATGCTTTTTCTCCTTGTTTCCTTTTTTGGTGTTAAATGAATAGACATTGACTGCATTGGTCCTTGTAGTTTCCTCTGACAAAAATAATAAATGTATATTTAAGTATATATATGTATCTTTGTGTGTTGGTATTGGGACTTGAACTAGGGCCTGGGTGCTATCTCTTAGCTTTTCTGCACAAGGCTGATGCTCTACCACTTGAACAACAGTTCTACTTTTGGCTTTTTAGTGGTTAATTTTAAGAGTCTCACAGATTTTTCTGCATAGGCTGGCTTTGAATCAAAGTCCTCAGATCTCTGCCTCCTGAGCAGCTAGATACAAGCCATTGGTGTGTAGCTTTGTATATGTATTTTTATATTGATATATATATATATCAGTTCATTTTATTGGTACTATCATCACTCACTAATCTTTATTAGCAGAGCACAAACAAGCCTGTCCCCAAATTCATTCTCGCCTACATATTCATCCTAGCCATACCCCTAGACACCTGTCACTCTGTTAAATTGTCCCCGAAGGAATTTTGATTCTTGCTCTGTTTCGAAGAGCTCTAAAACCATGTTTTTATAGTGCAGCTTAGAATCCCTAGAGTTTACACACGGTTCTTATAGGAGTTGACAGAGCCAAAAGAACACTGCAAATCTATAGACACTTTACCTTCCTCTGTCCCTGTGACTTAGCAAGAACCAATCAATATTTCTTGATCTCCAATTTTGTGCAAAACTCTGTGCTTAGCCCTACTGGCAATCCCCTTTCTTTGCCAGCTCCCTCTTTCTGGGGCAAAAAGAATAGGTTCTTTCTTTGCACAGGATGGAACTACTGAGCAAGTTTATTTCCTTTACCTCCAAGTATTGGTTGGGGTGAGGACATTTCCCTAGCCCCTCACATGACTTACAGAATGCAAAAGTATGAGAAAGACATTTCTAACATTATCAAAATTATATTTGTGTCTAAATAAATGGAATTGTTTTCCCCCTTTTCTCAAGAGGCTTGAGTTGGCCAGCTTCCCAAAACAATCTTTTGGATAATAAATTCCTTTTGAAAAGAAGCATGAAGTTCTTTTGATGTTATAAATAGTATAGGTAGTAGAAGGAAATGGATCATGTAATTGTAACACAAAGCCTGGGTGATGTCTGTGGGAGAAAAGTCTTATTCTTCACTCAACATTTCATAACTTGGGAGATGTATTTTAATAAGCATTTAAATAAGCACTGACAGTTTCTCTACCTATTGCCATAATACAGCCTGACTCACTGATCTGCAGATATATATCTCAACTGTAGCTCAAAGAAATTCAGTGAGAATTCAGTCATATACTCTTATCATGGACCTCTAGGCAATCTATGAGAAGGCAAATTACAGTCTGGGATTAGGTCTGAAAAAGCAAGAGTTTGTGTGCTATAGAATTCCCCAAGTACTTCCAATGACTTCTCTCCCTGTCTCATTCTATCATAATCCCCCCACTGCCATTTCTCTCTCTGTTCCTCCCTCTTTTTCTCTTCCCTCTTCTTCTTCATCTCCCTCTCTCCACTTCTCCCTTTCCTTCCTCTCAACTTCCGCTGTATACATCTAAGCACACAGCTTCAACAATCATTCTTCAGAATGGCCAGTTGTCTTCTTCACAGCGAACTTCGCCACCCCCCCCACCCCCAGCCTCAGGCTCAATCTCTGTTTTTGGCAAGCATTTAAAATCCCGAAGACATAAACCTCACTTTGTCACCATGACAGTGAGGCCCAACACATCAGTGCATGTCACCAAGGTGTCAGCCCTTTACATCATAACTGCAGTTCATTTCTCATCACTGACAGGGATGCTCAGACTGAGTAAGGATTAGAATGGGCACATTTCCAGATCTTAATTACATCAGGCATAGGGACAAGCAACAGCATTTTTCTTGGGGGGAAGAGGTGGGGGGGTGAGAGGAGGAAAAGGAAGAGTGATGCTGAATTTGGCCATCCAGAGCCTCATGTGTCCCCGTTTATCTAGAGATAATAGGATTAAGCTAAGCTATGGGACTTCTCTGGCTAATGCTGCCTTCAGCAGGGGTCTAATAAGGAGAGATATAATTGGGTAAATGGTGAATAAGAATGAAAAAGTACAGAGTATAAGCACAATGCTTCGGAATAAATAATGACAAATTGGATTTTGTCCCATCTCTGCAGACGTGGTTAAAATCAGGCATCACGTAAGGGTAACAAACGTCTATCCCACTTCTTGCTTAGTTTGTCTTCATTCATTGTATAGATCAGACAGTATCCTCTCCAGTTAACTGGAGTCTATCAGTACTGCTCATCTGAAACCAACTGCTTAGGAGCATCTCAACAGGGTTAAAGAAAGAGAGTAAATTAAGTGCCTAAAAACAAATGTGATACAAATTAGAGCTGGTTTCTTTGACCCTTATCCATTTACAGAATTTACCCCCATTAACAGCTGGAAATTTATTTTTACTTTCTTCACCTCTCTAGCAAGAAAGCAAACATATAACATAGCCCCAGAGGAGTAATTAATTAGATCATTTACTGACATGGATTTGAATAGTTTATTTAAATACAATTCTGTTATTTATTTATTTTACAACATTATGCAAGAGGTTGAAATTCTTGTTCTAATTTGCACTTAGCAAGAATCTCTGAAAAAAAAATCACAGTGAAGGAAATAAATAAAGACCCAATGATCAAAGGGCCACATTGAGAAATGCATGAAAGAATAACTTTATTTTACCAGAATAACTAATGTAGTAATTTAAAAATAATAACAGCAAAGCAAAACCAAAAAGAAAAGGGTTGGGTTGAATTGGGAAGTAAGAAGGGTAAGGGGCAATGTCTACTTTGTATTCCCATGGGCATATCTGAACAAATGTAATGAGTTCATAGATGACATTCTAAATATAAAAGATGGTAAAGGAAATTTAAAAAATAAAAAATGCCAATGTAGGGAAGAAAGGTGTAATGAATATGCAGATTAGCACAACAAATGAAGACTGCCTTTGAAAACAGGCAATAGTAAATCCATGGACTCAGAAGCAAGTTTTCAAAAATGAAAGACAACTGCAGCCTCATAAAGGATAAAAGTCACAGAATTTTTCTCAAACATGAAAGATTCTTTAAGTGTATTTTCAAAGTCTGGAAGTAAACCTAGGAGATTAGTTCACAAAGGGTGACTATTGAGTCCCGTCTAGAATTAAGTAGATCCTTTTCATTTTTGAGCACAAATGATGTGATATTAGAATATAGATGTTCACATTCTGTACACTCCGGTAAGTGAATTGCTTTTTAAATGCTGTATCATTGAAATATTTCATTTTATGAGCTTTTAGGAAAATCCCTGAATAAATGGTGATACGTGTATAATATATATATGTATATATATATAATGTGTGTATACGTGTGTGTGTGTGCGTGTGTGTGTAATATGCATCCATGTTATTCCTCCAGCTTATAGGGTCACTCTAACTATACAACACAGAAACATTTCTCTTCATCTCTCCAGTATTTTTGTCCCATAGACTGTTCAGAGCATTTGAAGGGCTGTAAAATTACAAACTGATTTTCAAAAGGAGACCAGAGAATAGATATCTAGTTTCAACAGAGCTGAGGAATCTAGTACCAAAGTTAACCACCTCAAAGCTTTCCATCTCTTCTGTGTTTTTGGTGCAGTGGTTCTTCCTTTATCCATCTCTCCTTCTTCAACCCACCCACCGCTTGTTACTGTGTACCTCCTTCAACCAGATTAGAATGTGGAGGCACTGTACCTCCCTTTCTACCTTTTCTTTGTCGACTTTCTCTGAAGCATTTCCGCCTTCTTTTTCTGTGTCTCTTTCACTGAGCTGGAAGTCAAGACATTCTGACAAGAATTTTTAAATAGTTAAAAAAACACACTAGGTAATCAGATTCAAACAATTTTGTGGCTATATACCTAAATGCTAAAAAGAAGGCAGTTAGACACTAAGAAAAAAATATAATGCTAAGTTAAAATGTTTGGAGAGTTACAGAAGGAAAAGAAAGACCCCAACAGAGGAAATTGTCTCAACTGTGTTTACTGGCTCTCTAGTCTCTTTTTATGTTTTAATGCCAGTAGATTGCTGAATAAATGATTGGTTTGAATAGTATACAACCCTCAGCTATGCGGAGAAGGAAGAAGGCTTAGGTATAATTTAGAAAGAAGGGAACAAGAAAATGGCTGCATCTTGGGGTGGCTCAAAATCCTGTTTTCTGGTTGGTAATTCTGCAGCATAGCTTGGAATAGACCGTGGCAAGTCAGTAATGGTCTCTCTGCCTCCCTGTGCGTTGTGTATTGTTTTGTCTGAAGAAACAAACAAACAAAAAACTCAAACAGGACAGTGCATTTTTCTAGGACAGTACATTTATTTTTCATTTGGATCTGTCTTGTGTAACAGACTCATGAAATGTAACTGTCTTATCCCTCATCAGTGACTAAGTGTAGACTGGGGTTTCCAGCTACTGAACTGATGCTACTAAGTGCTAATAGGTCATGATACCAGGTGAATTGTTTTATCTTGGGAGCTTCAGTCGTTTCTCCATTAGGAAAGTGACTACAGGGTTAAGACCTCCAATGGGAACTGGTTGTCACCTCACACATTCTTGTCACCAGGTTACTATGTGAACCAAGCTCTCCTATTGACAGCTTTCCCCCTTCTTTAAGTGCCTCTCTCCATCAAAGGTCCATTGAGGCTATACATGCCTTGCTGAAGTTAGGCAACTCCCCAGCTATCACAGCAGGAACACTCCATTTTCCATCCCTCCAATAGCCTTTTAGAAAAGTTGCGTGTTTCTGTAGAGTTCTACATTTTTTTCCTCATTCTATTTTTTTTCTTTTCCTTTTCTTTCATGTGGAGCTTGACCATTGAAGAGTTGTGAGCTCTAGCTCAGCTTTTCATTCACTGCTAGTTCTGTACCACTTAAGCCGTAGCTCCAGTTCCAAGTTCTGCATTTCTGAACTCCCACTAGGTAATTCCATGATACATACCCAAATAAATATTAAATGCCCACTGTATGCCAGGAAGTATAGCAATGGGTGCAACATATGAAAAACGCAGCCTTCCTGTGACTTACAATTTGATGGGAGATAATTAGACATCTAAAGAGACAGAAAGAGGGCGAAGGAAGGAAAGAATCCTATAGCAATTTTTTTTGTCAAACTCAGGGCTAGAACTCTAGGCCTGAACACTGTCCTTGGGTGTTCTCAAGGCTAGCACTCTACCATTTGAGCCACAGCACCAGTTGAAGCTATTTCTGCATGTGTGGTGCCCAGGCTTCATGCATTCTACACTCCCAGCCCTCCTCTAGCATTTTTTTTTTTTGCCAGTCCTGGGTTTGAGCTCAGGGTCTCATGTGGCACCAAGGAACTGAACCCAGGTCTTTGTGCAGGTCTTAGCACTCTACCACTAGGCCAAACTCCCGGCCCTCCTCTAGCATTTTTAAAGGCAGTAATTCTATGGAAGAAGATTAAGCCAGAAAGGGGTGTGGCAGTTATCCCTAGATGGCAGGGTTACAGTGCTCAGTGGGGTGGTCGGGAAGACCATGTGAGAAAGTGACATTAGGGCAACAAAGGTCAGGTAGGTGGGATGGAGTGGAAGAGAGAACTCAGTGATCACTATGAGGTGGGGGCCTCATCTGTCTTTCCCAGAGACTGGATTAGAGTTGGGCCCATAAATGCTCGTATCCGGTGACTTGATGATCATCTATATTCATTGGGTTTCTCTGCTGTCTGGTGCAGGGCCATATGGCGGACAGCCTGGCCCTGATACCATTCTCCTTTCCCAGATCACTTTTTGAGAGCTGGAGTCACACAAAGCAGTACCGGCCAGCACCTGACCTGTAGATAAAACCAACTAGAAGGGCATGAAACATGGCTCCTTGAACAAATGCATTCATAACAGTTGTGCACCTTGGGGTGTGTGTGTGTGTGTGTGTGTGTGTGTGTGTGTGTGTGTGTGTGTGTGTGTAGTGAGGGAGAGGAAAATAGATAATGCTTAGAGAAATCTGGATTTTAAAGTAATCACTCCGATGTCAGTCATGTTTTTCTGGGTTAAAATACCTGGTCCATAAGCCATCCTCAACCAAAGGGTACATTGTTCGTAAAATAGTTGAAACTGATGAAGAGCTCTTTCTAACTGAGAAAATAAAGGTAGCACCAGGACTTTTAAACCATAGTACAAGAGAGAAATCTAGGTGAGAAAGATTGTCACTAGAGTTGAACCTGGTATATGAACCCTTCGGTGACTTTATTCTTTATACCCCTGATCCATCACAGAGGGAGAAAACTGAACTTGAGTGTTCTTTCTTGAAGGGAATGACCTCTCAGTTAGAATGAGACTTTCTTCTTTTTGGTAAAGAAAAATTCATTTGCCTCTTTAGTATATGACACCATTGGCAATGTAGATAGGCATAAATGCAAAGCTAAAAAATAAAATCCAGTCATCCCAGCTCTCACGTGTAACGACGGTTTCTCCTCCTGGGTCTGTGATAAGAATCTCTGATGGATTCCTCAGATGCTCATCTTCATCTCTGTGTAAAATTGTGCAGCAATCCAAATTATCACCAAGAATCCATCTTTCTGAAGATGAGACACCAGGAGCAACGGAGATTGGCTAAACAGGAGGTGTTTTGAATGAAATGCATAGTTTAATCACATTCTACTTTCAGAAAACTACTTCATTTAAGTTGGTGCTTGCCTGGGGTAATAATTTATGCTCCGCACTTGAGTAATCACCAGGAAGATTGCTCAAAACCCATCCCATCACAAACATAGCCACCAGGATTCACAACCCAAAGTAAACTTCTGAAAAGTTTGGATCTCCATGCCCTCAGCAAAATTCAGAGCTCTGGGATTCATGGTCCTTTCTCCTTCCTATCTTTCCCCCCATTTTTACCCAGAATTTTTCATAATTTATGCTAACATTTAACTTTTAACTCATTTTTAAAAATAGTAGATGAACATTGACATGTTCAATTTGGGGGCCTGGAGTTTGGCCTAGTGGTAGAGTGCTTGCCTAGCATGCGTGAAGACCCAGGTCCAATTCCTCGGTACCACATACATAGAATAAAGCCAAAAGTGGTGCTGAGGCCCAAGTGGTAAAGTTGTAGCCTTGCAAAAGTCCAAGGACTGTGCTCAGACTCTGAGCTCAAGCCCAGGACTGGCAAAAAAAAAGAAAAAGTTCAATTTTCCTGATGCCAGTGGCTCATGGCTGTAATCCTAGCTACTCAAGAAACTGATATCTGAGGATTGTGGTTCAAGGCCACCCCGGGAAGGAAAGTTTGTGAGACTCTTATCTCTGACAAAAAACATACTCAAAAGAGCGGGAAATGGTACTGTGGCTCAAGTGGTAGAGTACTAGCCTTGAGCAAAAGAAGCTCAGGAACAGTGCCCCAGGCCTTGAGTTCAAGACCAGAAAAAAAATCAATTCTCTTAGTGTCTTTGTCTTATAAAGATAGAAGCCTACAAAAAGCCAACAAAGGTCACTTATTTTTTGTTATTAACAATTTTTTTATTGTCAGAGTGATGTATAGAGGGGTTACAGTTACATTTGTCAGGTAATCAGTACATTACTTTTTCTTTCTTTTTTTTTTTTTTTGCCACTCCTGGACTTGAGCTCAGGGCCTGAGCATTGTTCTTGGGCTTTCTTCAAAGCTAGAGCCCTACCACTTAAGCCATGGCACCAGTTCCAGCTTTTTCTATGTATGCGGTACAGAGGAATCCAACCCAGGTCTTCGTGCGTGCTAGGCAAGCATTTTACTACTAGGCCAAACTCCCAGCCCTTGAATACATTACTTTTTGAACATTGATAACCTTCCCATGTTTTTCTGCAACTTTTCCTCACCCACCCCTCCCAATCATCTTGTATTTCCCCTTCTAGTCCCTATTTCAAATAAGCAAATGTATATATAATATATCAGGTACCGAAGTTACAGTAGCAACAACATGAGATAAACCAAAAGGGAGAAAGAGAGAAAAGAAAAACTTCACATAATACCTTACAAACAATAATCACAAATATATTTGCAATAATTAGTACACATCTAGGATTCTCCTAGCAAAGGATCACAATAGCTCAAAGCCTGCGAACTTATGGCCATATAGGTTTAGGCTAAGCAAAATGAATTCTAGGATATAGAAACAAGAGGTTTATCTTTGTGATTGTTTTTAATGTCATTTATTTTTAAATTTGAATTTTTCATGAGATCCCTCTAGTCTTGTCTTTCTTCAGGTTGGAATTTAACCAAATCCATAAAACATGCTTAGATTTATCAACTGTTTTCTGGACTCTAAGAAGGGTGACTACAGATGGGTATTAGGGTTGTATAGTAAATAAGATAACACATCTGAGGGGTGATAGTGAAGGAATATGTGTATCTCTCTGGCACATGTTATGACTGTGTGTGTAAGTTAGAAACTGTATAACACAGGTATAGTGACATGAAAAGCCTCAGTTATATCTAAAAGTCCGCCCCAGACAGGGCCATCCAAGCTGTACAGTATTTTGCTAATGAAAGAACCTTTTACTTGAGAAAGGAATATACTTCTTATAAAGGCATATGTGGAATGGTTACTGCACACAGAGTAAAAACCATCGAATATCTTCTCATTGTGAGTAACACTTTCTAATTGTTCCCAAATCCCTACTTTAAAAATTACCCCTGGTTCCCAATACCTTTGGTTATCTCAGTTCTTTCTGTTCTGATCTCAGTCCACAGCCTGCCTTCCCTTTTTTCAGCTACCCCTAAGACATATGAACAGAATGTTACTAAAACACCATAATAACTATCAGGGTTAACTGTGTTGTCCAGTCACTTATTTAACCAGAAGCAGCTCTGGGTTAATAAGGCAGACACTGTGGTTTGCATTTATGCCACAAGTTGTAGATATACCAAACTTCCAGGGCTGTAATTCCTGTTGTATAATACGAAGGGAAAATAATTGTCTCCCAAGTTTCTAGTTCTGAAAACCCTCAAGTATTCTTGCTTGACTAGATGTTTAAGCTGACTACTCAGCTCAGTCAGTGAACTCCAGCCCTGGGCAGCGGAGTCCCAAAGACCGCTCCTCAAATAGACCACTCTCCCTGTATCATTCTTTCTCATGTGACCTTTAACCTTCCAAGGTATTAGTTACCTCATCAATCCACACCAAACTCAGCAGACATTTCACTAAAAAGAATAGAGACAAAGAATATCACTTTCCTGATACAGCTCAGCAATTTTCAAGCTGCTTTGGCCTCCTAGTGGGAGCTTTCATGCTTGGTTTATTTATACTCTCACATGAATCTGTTTTGAGGTGTTTATTCCAGTGGTTAAATTTGAAGAGGTGAAGAAAAGTCAAACTCTCTCCAACATTGCTTAGGAGGAGTCTGAAATAATTGGTACATGTTGAAAAATATCTTATATCTGAAAAAGGAAAGGAACATTTCTCTCTAACACCAGAGTTGGCCAGAGCTTAAAGCCAGGAAAACTAAAGAGTACCTTTTTCTTTTGGCTAAAATCAAGGTACATTGTTGTCTTTTTTTCTTAGCATACACAGAAAATGCCATTTTATTAATTACCCACTTGAATATTTGTTTTATCTAGCGTCATTCCCTTCACCAAGTCTTAGACCAAACTGTTAAAAGTAGTGGATTATCTCTCTGAAATTACATATTTTTAATTATGATTATTTGATAACTATTTCAGATATGTTCACCACAATATCACATAAAATCAGAAACAAGTGTATATGTCAGCAGCAGTTTAATCCCAAATGAAGACTTTATTTAAACTCCTGAGAACTTGATTACAGGAGCTTTGAGATTCGAAATGAGATTTACAATTGGCTAGAGGGAAATATTTAAATATCTTTGCAAGAGCAAATTATAGTCCTTTTTTTAAAAAGGTTTACAATATGGATATTCTGAAACTCTGCTGTGAGATAGCCTATTACTGACTTAATGTTCTTTGTTCTTGTTGTTGTTGTCTCCTCTTGAACTGGTTAGAAAAGATCTTGCCCATAAGAAAGAAACATCCATTTTCTATCTTACAGCAAACAAAGTAAGCTTCTTTTGTGGAAAATTTGAGTAGTAAGTAATTTTCCATTTGAAATTTCATTTAACTTATGCTTTTATATGCTATACCATGAACTCTGAGTCTTAGTTTTAAATAACTTTGGCTCTGAAATAGCTCATGTGCTACCCATGGAGTTGTTGGATAATAATCCTTGACAGTTATATTGGTCCTCCAACTTTGTAAATCGACATTCTCTGGTTCCTGTTACCCACTCTTGTGACATTTCTTACACACCATCAGTATACTTTCAACCTGTCAAGCATGCTACAGTCTCAGGGGGTCTTCATACATGCTGTTTTGACCACTTCCTTCTTCAGCAAAGCATATCTGGCTCCTCCGTTTTGTCACACATTTCTATCCTAATGCCATGTTACTGAAGGCCTGTTCTTTTATTCTTTTGCTTAGCTTTTTTGCTCAAGGCTGGTGTTCTTCCACTTGAGCCACAGCTTCACTTTTGGCTTTTTGCTATTGAACTGGAGATCAGAATCTCATAGATTTTGTTGCCTGGGTTGGGGCCCTTACAACCTTGTTCCTCAGATTTCATCCTCCCGAATAGCTAGGATTACAGGTGTAAGCCACTGGCACACAACTCAAAGGCCTTTCTCATCCACCAGAAATCAAAGGTTCAACATTTCTCATCACTTTTTTCTACTTTGTTTTCCGTAGATGTATTACATAATTAGATAGCTTTTTTTTTTTTGCCAGTCCTGGGCCTTGAACTCAGGGCCTAAACACTGTCCTTGGGCTTTCCCAGGGCTAGAGGTCTATCACTTGAGTCACAGAACCACTTCTAGCTTTTTTCTATGTATGTGGTACCAAGGAAGTGAAACTGGGTCTTCATGCATGCTAGGCAAGCACTCTACCACTAGGCCAAACTCTCGGCCCTTAGATAGCTTTTATAACTGTTTCTTGCTTATCTCTCCATAAGGTGGATATATAAAGGATGAAAGCTTTTGGCCGACTTGGGTGAGTACTTGGAAAGTAGTTTTTAAGTGAGGGCTAGGCTTCTATAGAGGGACCACGAGGCTTAGGTGTCCTTTTTGTACTTCTTTGAACATCCCCCTGGGAAAGATGAAACAAGCAAGAGGCAACAAAGACTTCTAAGAAGGGGTATATGATAAAGGCTAGCTTCCTGCCTGCACTTGCCCCACCTCTCTGCTCTTACCATTTTCTCTTTACTTGCTTATAGTTAGTCTATACCCTTCCCCACTATTGTAGATCACCAGCATTCTGAAATCAGTAGCCAATAAAATTATCGTCATAGGAACAAATGTCTTCCCTTTTTTGTTTTTCCATTGCTTTAATCTGGCCATGGTATATGTGATGGATCCAAGGTGAAACATGGCAGCATTGAAAAGGAGGTGGTTGGTATTCTACAGCATAAAGGTATTGGTGGTAAGGAGGAGGCAGAAATGATCTTGGGCAACTATCTTAAAATGACCAAGAAGCAACTAAGAAATTGATGGCTTCAAGTGAGCACAGTTGGGAAGAAATGTGTTTCTATGATCATAAGATGGAAGACATAATTGCAGATGTGAAATGTGTAGACACAGTGATATTAAGGGATCAACAGGATGTGTGGGTACATGGGTTCACCAAACATGTGATATGTGTAAGCAGTCCAGAACAAAAGATGTGGGGCTTGAGATAAGGGATCTAGACATTCAATACATGGAAGATGGTGGGGAGGTCACCAGTGGAGTAACACAGTTCTGGAAGATCCAAGCAGAATGCAGGAGAAAGACATACCTGACGAGAGGAAGAGAAGAACTGTGTCAAAGATTCCCGGAAGGCACAGATATGAGAGTCAAGGAACTCTTGGCATAACCAAGACTTGCTTCCACTTGGCGAATGGTTAAACTGTGGTATATCCAGACAATGGAATATTATTCACTGCTAAAAAGATAACTATCAAGCTATGAAAAGACATGGAAGAAAGTTAAATGTCTACGATTAAGTGGGAAAAAATGCAAGCTGAAAACACCATAATTATATGATTCCAACCACAGGAAAGTGTTGAGACAATAAAAATGATGTGTGGTTTGTGGAGGGAGAGGGATGAATCGGAGGATCACAGAGGATTTTTAAGGTAGTGCCAATACTCTGGAAGATACTATAATGACACAGCCATATCCTTGTATACTTGTGAAATATATAGCTGGGATAACACCAAGAATGGTATCTAATATTCACTGTGGATTTTAGGTGAAAATGAGTATCTGTAAGTTCCTTTCTGGTGGGGAAGGTTAATAGTGGGAGAGGTTGAGGGGCAAGGAATATATATATGCCCACTGAGCTTTGTACTCGTACTCAAATTTGCTATGAACTACAGTTGTTCTACAATACAAGATCTACCTTTGGAGTATATTCAGTTTGAGATGACAGGGGACATTCCAGTGTAGATGTCAGATGGGGATGACATGCTTGAATCTAGGGATCAGAGGACAGTGGAGTATGGAGATGCACATTGAAGAGCAATCTATATGAAGAGGATACATATCCTATGGGGAACACTTAGGGAAAGAAGAAGAGCTGAGCATATGCATATAGTACCACAGCTCAAAGCCAGAGAAAGATAGGAGTCTTGGCAGAAACCTAAGAAAGAACTGCAGTGGGAACAGACCTAGCACAGGTGAGTACTCACAGGCTTCGTGTCCCCTCATGAAGAACCTCTCTAACACTTACCCATGGCTTGCTTTACTATGCAGCTGTACTTGTGAGCAGATTAGATGCCTGTGTGACTGAGTCATCGGAATCTGACGTTCTTCCTAACTCTCTCAGAATGTGTTGGTGATGTGGAATATCATCAGTACTGGGAAACTCCCACCAAGTGAACAAAGGACAGATTGACGTATATTTTACCTTTCTTCTATCACACTCTGTCCTCCCTGACTTCACCCTCATGCAGACTCAAGGTCACTAATCCAGCAAGTAAAGAAACAAATGTTCTCAGATTAGCCCTAGAGGAAAGCTGTATAACCTGAAGAATTCTTGCCAAATATGGTTTGCAAACCTAGGCCACCCAATGTGAGCAATAGGAAAGGGTTATTTCTTCTATAAGAATAACTTAAAACATGTATTTGTATATTTTGAATGTTCTTACCACAAAAGAAGGATAAATGTTTGAGGTGATAGGTATGTTAAATAGTCTAATTTGATCCAACACAGTAGATGTATGTATTCATACATGATACTGTACTCCATCAACATCAACAACTGTTACTATGTCACTTGAAAAGCAACATAATAAATACGAGAAGCAACATAAAAATAGTAAAGAAATTCAGAAATACTAAAAAAAATCTCCAAATGGATTAATCAATTCCTAGAACTGGCTACAGATACGCTGGAGTCTTAGAAAACAGAAATGTTTGTCCTCCAAATGGAAATATTTGTTCTCTTTCATGCTTTCAAGTTGGACTCACCCTGGGCTAGAAAGCCAAATGGAGAGCTTCCCTGCTGTCTCTCTGGCACAGTGAAGGCGGCGCAAAGCGGGTAAAAGCTGGAGAAACGTGATTTCATTTGAGTTTACTTTCATACCCAGCAGTACTGTATATGTGGAAGAACAGTTCCATATTGAGGCACCGTATGAAAGTGTAAAACACCAGCTTGTGCAAGAAGTGTGAACATGGACAGGGAGTTTTTCTGCTGTGCTTTTTTCCCATTTATTTTTATTATAATTAATAGAAGGGTTACATTATATTCACCAGATAGAAGGTGAATATCACAAACATTGATACCCTTTCTCATGTTTTGGTCCCCATTTCCTTCCCCTCACCCCCACTCCTCATCTTGTTTTCCCCCTTCCCTATTTCAAATAACCAAATAAACTTATATACAGTATATCAGATATCTGCTGTACTTTTTAAAAGATGCTCACAGTACAAACGTTCAAGCTAAAAATGGCATCCATTCTGTCCAATTGTTATAACGGGAAACGTGCTTGGCAGGTGATACTTAAAATGCTAAATCTGACTTTAAATAGTCCTATAATTGTGATTGCATTAATTAAAGTGAACAAGAATTAAATTTTTATTTGTTTCATTTTTAGGGACCTTGCATTTTAAATTGACAAACTGAACATGAATGACCTCCGTGAAACTTCAACATGTAGAAATGACTCTTTTACATCTTTTGTTTCCATGACATCAAACTTCCCACCAGCACATGACAGATAATAACTACCTTACTAAATGTAAGAATCTCCCTGTATCAGAAGGGATTTTGACACAATCCCATGGCTGAGACTGGTTTTACTGAAAACAAAAAGTCTGTAGAAAATGTAATATATATATATATATATATTTGTATTTTTAAAAAACAGTAAAAGTTATTCAATAAAAATACCTGTTACCATAATGGAGACAGGAACTAGAACAGCAAAAAGGCAGGATAATAAAATGTAGCGTCTACTCTACTACTTTGAGAATGTAAACTTTATTTTAATATTTAAACATACAATGGTGATTCCTTAAATGGGTTAATGCTTAATAAAATCTTTCATTGCTCCTTATTAGCTTTTTCTTTGAGTTGAAACACAGCATCTTGCTGTAGACTTGGCAAATATGAATACTGCAGTTTCAAGTGCAAGAAGAGTAACCCCAGAACATATTATAAATTGGCTGGCCTCAGAATAGGGGGGAGATGATTAGATTGTTGGGTTTCCCGCTGAGTCGAACATGGTTGTTTTGTAATACTGTTTTATGAGCCAGAGATTCAAGCAGAACATGCAGGTCCAATTCAATACCTCAGCATTGTTGATCTGCTTTTTATTGATTTTTCATCTACTCAAATCTAGAATTCTTGGTTGGTTTTCCAGTAGTGTTGTGGCCAAAGGTTTCAGTGGAAGGGTTTTAATTAGAAATGCGTTGTTTGCACTGAAATACTGTGAACCATTGGACTTAGCTTTGCTACTGGATGCATGGAATAGGATATTTTTCATCCAGAAGAAAAGTTCTCTTTGTGTAAGGTAAAGTCAGAGTAATAAGAGGTTATAGATTTTGTGTCTGGGCATCACTGAAGACAGTGACTTGCCTTGTATACGTTTGTTCCATGGACAGGTAAACAATCTCTTCTTAAACAAGGAAACATGGTACCTATAAATTTTGAACCCATTATTTGTCTGATCAATTTTTCATCACTTCTCTGTTGTATAGTACTAAATAATTACCTTGTGACACTTGGAGAGAAAATTGCTAAGTATTTTTATGCTGTTTCAAATTATCGTTGCCAACTTTATTCTGTTTCCTATTCCCCTCCTCCATCTTATCATTGCCTCTGTTAATTTTTCTTCAGGATCCATTGAGCAGTATACAGTGACATTGTAAGTGGGTTGTACTTCCTCACATCAGTGCCTTGTTAATGCCGTTCATTAATCTAGAACCCCAGGCTTGTTCAGAGATGGTTAGATATTCCATATTTTCATGGAGTTTTTGGCGGAGGGTGACAGCTTACTTTACAGCTTCTGCAATCAGACCTCGTTGGTTGTCATGTCATTTTTATTACTGATAAAATGGAAGGGCATGCACATGAACTTGGAGCCTTTGAAAGCAGGATAGAAGGCTCAGTAACACATACCCACTATGCTCACAGTGATTCTATCACCCTCACTGTTCTGTAACAAATCAGAGTTTTTTTGTGTGTGTGTATTTCTTTTTCTCCCTGTTTGCTCACTGCACCTGGAGTGAGATTCTCTTTCCAGAGCCTCAGATACTACTACCACTAGCACTACCAGGCTTGCAAACCCTAGAGCACTTTGATTCTAAGCTAGCAGTTAGAGCTGACCCACTGAGTTAAGCCCTTTGCCTATTGGGCATGTGAATACAGTTTACTACTGCAGCAGAATGTTTACCTATCCCATGGGCTTTTCTTTGTCCCAACGTCAATGCAGATTCCCCAATCCTACCATGATTTCAAGCATCAGTCCTAGTTTAGTAACAAAATATTTAGGGCAAAAAAAAGTTTATGGGAATAAATCTGCCAAAATTAAAAGGAAAAGTGCTACAGAGAAGTCATCTCTCTGATGTTTCAATGCTCATCTTTTTGTTGCATTTAAAGCATTTGTTGTTGTTGTTGATGCTTGTATTTATTTCTGAGTGACTAGAAAGAAATACAGAGAACAGGAATGACTGAGATTCTAGGTGGCATGGTGAGTAGGGGTTAAAATACTAGGTGCTGGTGGCTCACACCTGTAATCCTAGCTACTAGGGAGGCTGAGACCTGAGGATTGCAGTTTGAAGCCAGCCCAGGCAGGAAAGTCCATGAGAGACAGATCTCCACTTAACCAGCAGAAAGCTGACCATGGAGGTATGGCTCAAATAGTAGAGTAAAAAATAAAGCTTATGGATCAGTACCCCGGCCCTGAATTCAAATCCCATTACCGACATAACAAAACATCTATGTTCACATATATGAGTGTAGACTGGATGAGAAGCTATTTTAGTTCTTCATGACTCAAGACAATGCAAGGATCCCAGACATCAAGTGGAATTTTGTGTGGTAGACACTGGCCCCCTATGAGCTATTGAACACTCGCCTTGTGGCTAACCCAACCGAAGAACTGAATTGGAAACTCCCCTTAATGTTAAGTACTTCTAATAGCCAAATAAAGCCAGTAGTCTCCTTATTAGCACAGCGTTAGCATCACAAATACAAACTTTTTAACTTTCCAAAAATATTCTGAGTGATTTCTGATTCACCTTCAGGGGAAAAGCATAATAAAAATATTTTAATAGGGAAAGAAGTCATATGTTATTCTTCCTTATGATACTTTATTCTTAAGTCCTTAAGCATTGCTTGTGGGAGTAAATGGCTAAGCATATTAATTAATTTGTAAAACAAAAGAGTTGGTAATATGTGAATATTATAGTTTCTGGCTGTGTGTGTGTGTGTGTATGTATGTGTGTATGTATGTGATCTCCACTGGGATGCAAATACATAATCCAAATGTATGGATAGAGATTAGCCGTCCAAGTTCCCAACCATTTTTATTTTTTCTGATCATACATACTGAAATTACATCCAGTAAATCATTTGCTTATTTTTGCCCAAACTCTCAAATCTGGCTGAGAAAGTCAAAACTTGAGTTCCTTGGGTGTATGTCAAGAAAGACCTATAATCAAAGCACTGTGCAAACACTCAGAGATGTTCAAGAGCAGGGTGATAATCTCGCTCACTTAGGGATCTATGCTGCCTTCAATACAGCCATGTAACCCCATTAACATTAATAGGACTTAGGCTCACATAAGTCGATGGAGAGTAAATCCCTAATTAGCAGCAAGAACTGTTAACACCCCCACTGTGATAATACCTCTGAAAGATTTTAATGTTGCTGTGATAATAGGTGCATCTTTTATTTTTTTAGAAACGTGGAAATTAGCACACGAGCATGTGATTTGTATACCTGTAACCCTCACAGGTAATATGCCTTTGCTCACACTTTGGGCCTGATTCTAAGAGCTCAGAGGAGATAGAAGAGATTTTTTTTTCATATCCTTGAGAAGTGGACATGTGTGTTTCATGTAAAGAGAAAAGTCACTTGTTCCCTTTGCTACTGAGGATGGTAATTATTCCGCACTGAGTTTTAGATTTCAGTGCGAGCTTTGTATTGAAAGCAATGGCTTTTCATCCCTTTTAGAATATAATATGTAAATAGGATGTTCATTGGACATGGCTGGGCTCTCTTGGTAAGGGAGAGGACGTGGACTGAAGCAAGGAGCTTCCTGTCTACGGCATTATGTTATTGATGAGCTGGCATTTGCCCTGTGGCCCTCCCAGAGGACTGCTTACATCTATTACTCACACACATCGATTGGTTAATTTGATAATTCTATCACCAATCGGCTGGTGTCTGACCTTTCACCATGGCAATGATGGCAGGCTCTTCATTTTTACATTGCAGGCCAGTTAGATTGACCTTTTTCAGGAGAATGTCAAGGCATCCCTTGATCTTAACCTGTCACTGGATTTGTTAGAACTACACTGTCCCTTAACCTTGATTTATGATATTTAAGCACTGAAGATACACATTTTGTTTGGTTTATATTGGTTTGTTTAGACATATATACATATATATATCTTTATTATACTTAGTTGTATAAAAGGTGATTCAATTCAATTTGGAAGTTTGTAAAAAAAAAAAAAAAAAGAACAACTTGAAACACATGTTGATCTGAACAGGAAAGCTTTACAATTAAACATTCTCTGGGAC
Organism: Megascapheus bottae; assembly: GCF_031878675.1. NCBI lineage: Eukaryota > Metazoa > Chordata > Mammalia > Rodentia > Geomyidae > Megascapheus > Megascapheus bottae. The sequence goes on along the minus strand of NC_143522.1, from coordinate 49,510,324 downwards.
TGGGCTCTGCACTCAAATCACCAGCTGCTCTGTTTTTCTTTCATTTGACAAGTCGGTTTATACTTCTCAGGCAACTTCTCCAAATCATTTGGTGGTTAAAAAAAAAAAAACAAAGATGCAAAGCCATTTTGTGCGTGTGAATTTGCTTTCTCTTCCCCACGTCTACCCCGTTCAAATAGATACAACTGGTGAGACCTCTTTAAATATCTCCTGAAAGCCAGGAGGAGAATGTATGATGGTTAAGTGCAGTTTGCTCCCATAGTTTTTTTTTTTATTTCTCCCCCCCTAATTTATACTCTTGCCAGAGGGAAGAAATTGTCTTGTCTGTGCACTGCTCCCCAAGGAACAGTACAAGGGCATTGCTTTGTTATTCTGAAACTGGAGATTTGCTCTTCAGCTCAACTAGAGGCAGAATGAAAAGGAACTTCCTTCTTCCTGGATCTTTCTGTGTGTGTTTGTACACACACATGTTGTGTACATGAGTACACATGTTCGTATGTTTATGCAGGCGCTTCATATCGCCTCAGCCTGGTGTGAATGGTAAGCAGAGAGCTGATACATAATTAAAGCTCTGTCTCAATCTAGCTGAATATAGAGGGAGGAGCTAGCCCCTTTGCTTCCCTGTGAATAAAAACCAGCCAAACCAATTTCCCTAAAATTTAGTAAAATAAAAACTGTGCTCCCAGGATAAGAAGTTGCATGCCAAATTTCAGCCTGAAGCGAATTTAAATGGCTGAGTTATAAACCTTTCATAAAGGATGTTTTGTCACTCACTAAAGATAAAAAGGCTCCTTTTCTGAAAAGGAAATTATCTAGGCACATAGTCTTTAGCGGGGATTGTTGCCGTTTATTTAAAGAAAACACAATTTTAAATGACTGGGTTCTGGAGGACTGAAAGCAGCAACTGTGTCTGAGCAGTAATTATGTTTCATAATTTTGTTTAGCAAGTATTACACATTATATGAATAGCATCATCCTAAAAATGATTAGCATTCATACTATGCAAAATTCTGCCTATTAAGAGCAGCACAGTAGGGCCCTACATACAATACATTGTAATGGCTCCAAATTACATTGTGTCGGTGCAGGGCAGCTCGCTTGTTCCTGTGCCTGGCCCAACTGGCTCAGGTTTGTTTTGTGGGTTTTTTTGTTGTTGTTTGTTTTTTGTAACTAAGTACCTAGAGGAAGCAGTACTTCAGAGGACCTTAGAGAAGCACCTCATGTAGAGGCTGCAGGTCCATTGGTGATGTCTGAGTTTCATTTTTATGTTTTCTGCCAGCTAGCCAGGTGAGCTATGTGTGAGAGTACTGGTGTTTGTGTGTGAAACCATGGAACAGGTTGTACCATTCATTAATGGTGCCCTGGGAAGGAAGGGGCTTGTTGACTGTGAGGCTTCTTTCCTGTGCCTTATGGGTGGGTCTCTAATCCAGTTGCTCCCCAACTTGAGGGTGAGGCTGTGAAGTCACATTAGTGATGTTGCAGTCCTAGAGTGTCTCAGAGGGCCTGGAGTGGAACAAGATCAGAGAGGTACCCACAGGAACCCAGCCTCAGAAGGAGATTCCTTCGATCTTGTAAAGTTCAAAGGTCTTGAACATATTTATGCAATGAGAGACATGTTTATTTTATTACCATTGTGCTCGTTATGGGTATGACTGGTTTCCTAATTTTTTTTTTACAAAGGCAGACACTTATATTTATGCATAGGTAGAGAAAGATTTTATGGGTAAAGTAAGTTGTGAAAAATTAAGGGAAAATAAAGAAGACTTTATCTTAGCACAGTAGAACAAGCCCTGAAACTTACAAATTTAACTTCCTCAAAAAGATATCCAAAAAGCCCAGGTCTACGCTTGATTCCTTTCTGGAGTAAGACGTCAGAGACAGTTGGCACTGTTTTGGTTTAAATGGGTGCCCAGAAAGAAAAATTGAAAACTAAAATTGGGAGCTATTAGTGCATTTTCTCTTGAGAATGCCCTTCTAAAGCTAGAGAGAGTGTTTCAAGTTTTAACCATTAAAAAATGAAAATGGAAACAAGGAAAAGGAGGAATTACATCAAGTGGAGACCCCCTATTTTTCCACGTTGGTTAGTGTTCGAGCTTCCTGATAGCATTCCAACCAACTGAACAAATACATGATCTCACCAGGCATGGGTGGCTCATGCCTATAGTTCCAGCCACTCAGGTGGCTGAAGTCATGGCTGGAAGCCAGCCTGGCAAGAAAGTCTGAGTCTCCCATCTTCTCCAAAGCAAGAAGTCGTAGAGCTCAAGCTTTGATTCAGAAAAGTTCATGAACAGCACCTGAACCCATGCCTGAATCGATGGCATTTATCTATGGAGGAGAGTTTTAACATGTTACGATTGAGACCTTTAAATCAGATATTAATAATCTATGTTCCTCCAATATCAGCAACACTGTCACTGTCTGTAAGCCACACCTCCCACTTTAGCTCATCCTCCTGCTGTCTGCCTCTTTTCCTTCTTGAGTTTTGTTTTTATTTTTTATTTTTTCCCAACTTCCTCTGACTATTCAGACAGCCTTCTCACAGCAAGGCATAAAAGAAAGATGCCTGCTCTCTTTTTTCCTCTGTACAATCCCAGTGTCTGTTTTGCTGCTGTGTGAACAGAAGAAAATAAAGGAATCCAAAGTATGTTGCAGTTTCCTTACACTCTCCCTGCTGTTACTGCTCTTTCTGGCTGATTTCTTATGGAAATGTATCTTCAGGATGGTTGTACAATTACATGGGATTTGAAGGAGGGCACAGTAATCACTGTGCTATATATATACCAATCAAACCAATAGAATCTGGGTTAGGGTTTTTCTTTAAGAAATGAATATCACATAAAAGAGGGTTATTTTTTAAAAATCTAAGAAGTTAGTGGGAAGTAGCATTTTCAGTATGAAGCTTAGCCATCTCTGAATGAAAAGCTGCATGAATTTCCCTCAAGAATGTCTTCCAAAGTAGGTTTTTCTGCTCTGAAGAAAAAAAACTGGGGATCAGGGAAACCCCTAAGCCTGGTTGTCCATGTCTAATTAATATAGCCAGACCATAAGTTGGTGTCCAGAAATCAGGCATTCTTTTTTAATGTAACATAACCAGAGGAAAACATGTTTCCTGAGACCAAGTTGTTATTGTTTCCACCCAGCCAAGGAGAATAGGCCTCACGCACAGAGACACTGTGGAAACTTCCTGAGATCAGATTCTTGTCTGACCTGGATGCTTGTTTCATGAGCTTTTTCCAACTCTTTTGTTGTGGGCTGAAACTTTTTGAGCAAAATCCATGTGGGACAGCATAGCCTCAAGCAGAATTGGCTGTTTGGGGTCAAATACGATCAGGAAACATGATTAGTGCAAGCTAAACTAGGTTTAAATGCAACCCATGGAAAGGGAAATGCTTGCAGGTCATTTTCAGAGATAAAAGTCCCTCAAAGCTTCCTCATCCCAAAGAATAGTTGACAAAAATGGCTTGAATGACTTCCCAGAATTAGAAAGGATCACTTGCTAATTTAAAATAAACATTTTCAAAAGGTAATGACTAAGTATGTATTTCATATTTAAAATGGATAGAAATTTACATTTGATGCATTAATATGTAAATACATATTTTCACTAACTTATATCAAGAGAAATGATTTTGTCATTTGAATATTTAATGTTAGGCAATAGAAAACATACCAGTACATATTTAAATATATACACATGTATATGCTTATATATCAGTATATATATTTATATATATATATATATAGAGAGAGAGAGAGAGAGAGAGAGATAGTGATAGTGTATGTATGTGTATGTGTACGTGTGTGTGAGAAAGAGAGAGAGACAGACAGACAAACAGACAGCATGAGTCAGTCTTGGAACTTGAATTCAGGGCATTGACACTGACCCTTAGCTTTTTCATTCAAGGCCAATACGCTCCCACTTGCACCACCACTCCAATTCAATCCCTTTGCTTGCTAATTAGAAATAAGATCTTCATAGACTTTTTCTGCCCAGTCTGGCTTTAAACCTCGGTATTTAGATCTCATCCCCCTGAATAGCCAGGATTACAGATGTGAGCTACAAGCTCATCAATACATACTTTTCTATCTCCTTGAAAACAATTTTGGTTTATTTTGTCTTGTTTTGTTTTGAGAAATGATTAGGATCCTATTAGGATCTGTCTTAATGAAGGTTTCTTTACATGAAAAAGACACAAAACAGACCCTAAAGACTAATGTGAACCATAAAAGCAATAGTATCCCTTTATTATGGTCGCATAAAAGGTCAGTCAGTCCTTAGTAACATGTGTTTTGCATAATCTATAAATAGCATGGCTTATTGTCACTGAGGAGCTTACTTAAAGGTGAATTTGAAATCCAAGGCTGGCATCCTTCTTAGTTTAATAATTTTCATATTTCGACACTATCAAACATCCTACTAATTACTGTCCACTCTTTTTAACCACAACAGAATAACATATTGTCTTTCCTGTTTCCCCAACCTGTATGCATAAGATATGTTAGGTTTCTGATTTTTGTTTTTAATTGGTCTACCTTCTGACTTCTATCATAACCTAGGAAAATATGCTCCTGCATGAAGATCTCAGGTTCATGACCAGGATAGAGACACTCTGATTTGTTTCTGAACCTCAACTTCATAGATCCTGAAGCAGGTCCAGAAAAATCAGCGCATACCCCCAGGCCTCCAGCTAGGCCCCACCTGGAGTTCATGTCTAATTGTTGCCATGGACTCTGCATGCTAAGTGTCAGTTTCAGGAGGATGGCATTCAAAAAAAAGAAAAAAGGAGAACTGTATTGAGAACCCTCGCTGGAGCACATTGATATGTTTAAAAAAAAGAAGCAAATCACTATCCAGGAAAAGGACCAAGAAAATACAGCCTCTAATGAGTAGAGGTATAATTATTTCATCAAATTCAACCTATTGCTCCCCATCCAAAAATTAATTTCAAGAAGGAAGGTAATATGAGAAAATAAAGTGTGATTTATGAGTCCCCAAATCTAGAATAAAATGATCTTCTCGCTTGCTCTGACACCACAGGTAGAATCAATAGACTAAAAGTCTGCTCACCAAAAGCAGCTGATCACAACCGCAAGTGATAATCTACCAAAAAGTTCCTTCTTTTACTTTTGTTAATTTTTTCTTTTTGTTTTTAGCTTCAGTTTCCCTGACTATTTTTATATATTTTTATTGTAATTAATAGAAGGGTTACATTATATTCACAAGATACAAGGTACATTACTTCACAAATATTGATACCCTTTGCCTGACCATTTTTTAAGCACTTTTTCTTTCTCCTATTTTCTGCTTCTGTTGGTTCTTCTCGGTTCTTGGCATGTAAATAGAAAGTTACCACCTTTTTTTTTTCCAATGGTGCTAGGGATTGAACCTTGTGTAAAATAGGCAAGTACTCTTCTACTGAGCTTTGTCACAAGCCCTTAGTCATCTGAATTGCTTTTGGCCAAACTTTTGTTTCTGCCTGACATGTGTTCTGACTTCTTTCTATTCCTTGTTAACTATAACACAATCTTTAGTTTCATCTTGGATTTTTTTCACCAGTCCTGGGGCTTGAAATTAGGGCCTGCGCACCATCCTTGGGCTTTCTCAGGGCTAGCAATTTACCACTTGAACCACAGCATCACTTCCAGCTTTTTCTGTGTATGTGGTACCCAGGAGTTGAATCCAGGTTTTTGTGCATGCTAGGCAAGCCCTCTATCACTATGCCGAATTTCTGGCCCTTCATCTTGGATTTTGTGTTTGTTTAATATTGATGGATACATATAAGTATAAAAACTGTACACATTTATGGCATACTATGTGATATCCTAGAATATTCACACTGTGCATACTGTTCAATTCATACTCATCCTATTTCCTCAATTATGTCATTATTTCTGGTGAATACCTCCAGTATCATATCTCTCAATTTTGGAAACACATAGTACATTATGGCTATCTCTGTTCATGTTCTGTACAGCCCTGCAATAGAACTTCTCCCTAGGGGTAACAGTGTACCCATGTTTTATCCTGCCCCATTTCTCCATTCCATTGCTGTCCCCAACACACAGGTCCTAAGGCTTGAATTCAGGGCCTAGATGCTGCCCCTGCACTTTTCATGGAAGGCTAGCACTTGATCCATAGCTCTATTCTCAGCTTTTTACTGGTTAATCAAAGATGAGAGTCTTACAGACTTTTCTGTCTGAGCTGGCTTTAAACCATGCTCTTGTTGCAAAGGGAGTGTTGAGATAAGGAGAAGCTGGGAGAAAATGAGGGAGGGGTGAAACTGCTCAAAGAGAAATGTACTCATTACCTAACTTAGGTAGTTGAAACCTCTCTGTACAATACTATTAATAAAAAGAGATTATAGAGTTGGGAATGTGGCTTAATAGTAGATTGCTTTCCTAGCATTCATGAAGCCCTGGGTTTCATTCCTTAGTTTGTAAACAGAAAAGGCCAGACATGGCACTGTGGCTCAAGTGGTGGTAGAGTATTAGCTTTGAGCAAAAGGACCTTAGGGACAGTGTCCAGGCCCTGAGTTCAAGCCCTAGGACTGGCAAAAAAATAATTAAAAATTAAATAAGATCATATGTTTATAAAGAATAAACCATGATCTTCAGATCTCAACCTCCTGAGTAGTTTATAATAGATTATAGGCTTTAGCCACCAATACCCAGCTTACTTCAAACTTTAACAAGATCAGGTGTATTGAAACATATATAGTGCAATATTTTTCCCATGCCCCAAATAAAATGTTTGCAAAGCTAAAGTCTTTTGTTTTTCACAGAATTTTTTCTACTTTCACTTCTGTTCTGTATCTCTCATGATTTTGGTTACCAAATATATAGCTCTGTTTCTCTTTTTCAACATTGTCTTCTTTGATCTCCCTCTTTACTGGATATTCTATTTCTGAGCCTCTTTCCTGAAACTGTCAGAATATCATTTGAAAACCTCCAAGTTCCCTTCTAGTCTCTTTTTTAGCCCTGTCCTGATAAATTACTGTGCCCTACCCTCAACCCATAAAAGCTCTCCTTCTTACCAGTCTGTCCCCATAGCACTATGAGTGTCATTTAGATCTTGGATGAATTAAGAACAACTTCTCCAGGAGTCATGAAAACTTGCTGAGGCCTGGAGTATCTAACCCACACTAAGCTACCTGCCCTGTTTACATGGTGTTCAGTGCTCTCTTCATGAGCTAAAGTTCATGCAATTACTTCAAAAGTAGTGTGTATTACATTCTTTCAAGAGTGACATTTCAAGATAGATATTTTAAATAAACTTTACCCAGTTAGCAGAAAATTGCTAGAGTACACATAAAATAGTGGTAGAAGCAATGTTAATGAAAAGACTGAACACATTGCACATGTGCTGTTTGTGCCATAAATAATCATAAAATAAAATAAGACCTTAGTGAGTGAGATAGGATCACACTTCTGGATTCTGGGACTCTTGTTTATTTAATACAACCATGAAACAGAGTTTCTGCTACCCATAATTGTGCCATTTCTTGCTCTTTGTAAGAAAGTACATAACAATGGAACAGAGAGAGCATTACATGCATACATACAAGTATACATAGGAATATGTATAAGGAAAAACTACATTGTCCATAATGCCAGATGAAAACTGTGACTTGAAGCACTGGAAAAAATGTGACCCTTGCAAGAAAAAAAATTAAAGGGAAAACTGAAGGAGGGAAGAGACTGCTGCCAACCGAGTCCTTTCCCATGCTGCTTTGTTCATCCTTTATCTTTCATTCTCTCCCTTTGGAGGGAGAATTGATATTAGTATGCAAGAAAATAGTAGAAGGACTAGGGAAGTAAGTGTGGCCTAGTTGAAATGTTCAAATTAATCAATCTACATCTACAGTTACTGTTAGTATGCCACATCCGGTATATGAGCCATTGGTTCCAAAATTTTCCATGCAGAAATTGGGCAAAATCAAACTAGGCTTATTACTTCAGATCTCATTTCTGTGGAAGAGAAAGAGCTATCCATGAGTGAGTGAGTTCTACAACTTACCAGTAAGAATTCAAAACTCAGCTGTTTGTTTCATAGATTGAACAGGCTACCATCTTGAACTTCTCTTAACTGAGTCAAACTGGCAGGCCTTCATTTTTTTTCTCTTATGTTGTCTGTTATTTTGGTTAGCAGAAGGTTTTTATATTACATGTACTTTGAAGACTTCACAAATACCATAGAATATGTAATGCATTTACAAAACTACCAACAATAAAAGCTGGCACAGACGTTAAGAAATGTGATTCCCAAGACTTTTATATTCCTAATGATATGCAGAATGAACTAGTTTACTTAGCTCCTTGGCATATGGAATGGAAATTCTCTAACAGTCCCTAGGAAGCATTTTAAATTGTCTGGCCGTCTTAAAGGGTAACAATGCTTCTGTCGGGGAATTAAATGAATTAAATTGTTAAACTTAAGTAGATGATTTTTATAAATTGATAATATTTTCCTTTAGTTCTCTTCTCAGAGTTGCATTTTCAAAATGCTGATTCGAACAAATATTTATTCAGCACCTACTATGTGCTAGCAATTGCTGTGTATAGCAGGAGAAAACAAAGTGGTGAAAGTAAATAGCCCCTGTAAGGCTGTTGTTTACCGGTCTTTTGGGGGTGTTTCAGGGAAGCACCTGGCCAATTACAATTCATGCTACAGAAACAAAACACCAGCATACCAAGGAGTCCTATCCGAGACACCATAAATCCAGACTTAGAAGGAAACCCAGAGCTAGGGGCCTGGTTAGAATTAGGCAAAAGAAGAAGAGATGGAAAAAAATATTTCAAATGAAAGGGAGACTGTATAGGGAAGCAAGCAATAGTTTATGCTTCTCTCACAAAGTAAATGGATAAGTTTAACAAACATTTACCTTTGACATTGAAGTAAGCAATATAGGAATTTTGGCAAATGTAACAAGTTGGTATTGCAGTTAATATTTTTCAGTCTTTTTGGTCATTTCATTAATGACAAGAATACAGATGAAGCAGTATAACATGAATAGAGGCTTATCTTATGTAATATCTAAAAATGGTAACATCAAAATTAATAGCTCTGTATAAAAGTCTAGGCACACAGTATACACAACAGGCTTTCAAAGAATGGCAGAAAGTAGAGAATAGTTGTTGTTTTTTAATTCCAACTTTATCAGTTGCTGTTTTGGTATCCTACACGCAAGTTTCTAAGAAAGTTTTGAGAAAAGCCTGCTTGCTAGAAAGCTCATGAGGCAAAATAACATATGAGTTATAAAAGGAATTTCCACACTCCTGAGATTCATTTCCATATCCCTCAAGAGCCCATTGCACTCCCCTATCACACAAATGGAATTTTGGTGTATATGAGTAAAAAACTTGCTTCCAAAAAGTGATTTGGAGTTCAGAATAACTGAGCCATACTCATATCAGTGAAATACATTTGTCTTATTTGTTTATTGGTAGAAAACAAGAGAGAACAGGCTTTTTTTTTCTAAATTTGAGAATGTATTTCCCATCACCTGAGTTTCAACAGAAACGTGCAATTGTATTTAGGTGATGTTAATCAAGTGGACTCCAAAAATCATTCTTAGTGGGCCTCTACTTTCTCTCTTCCCTGGCTACCTCTTTGACTTCCTTTCTCCTACCTTCTCATTTGTCTATCCTTCTGGGTCCTTGACCATGGGGAAGTTGGAATATGCCAAGGTCAACCTTCTTTATAATGTGTATATTACTTTTTTCTTTGTCAGAATGCTTCTTCCACGCCCATAGTCATGGACTCTTTTCCTGAGGCCTTTGATCAGCCAGGGAAATTGCTGTCAGTACCTCCTTAACCCCTCCCTATCCTATCTCTTACTCAATTTTCTGTTTTCTCCATTGTGCTTAAGGCCACAAAAATAATATATGTTTACTTCCTTGTCTATTACCTATATCTCTAAACTAGATGATGCAGGTTTTATGAGGGTAAGAATTTTTTTTTCCATTTTGTCCCTCCATGCTAGAACAGAAGCTGATATACAGCAAGTCCTCAGTCACTTTGCTCAATGAATGAACAGAATCAGGCAGCATATTTTTATATAGGTATATATGTGGTTGTCTGCAAGTTGTGATTGTGTGTGTGTGTGCATGTGTGTGCATGTGCGTGCATGTGCATGCATGTATGTGTGTGATACTAAGTGATGAAATGGAAAGATTAGAGGAAAACTCCTTATATTTCTCATTTAAAGGCATGGATGCTTTTATGTTTGTTTTGATGGTATCAAACACTCTACTAAATGCTAACAAATAATGTCACAATCTGACAGTTTTCCATGCCAACTATTTTTAACTCAGTAAGACAAACCTACAGATTTTCTGTCAATATGACTCAAGGCTATTTTTACAGATAATCTCAGGATGTTGTAGGCCACAGGAGCCTGCATGCTTCAGCTAACCTTGAATCTTGATGATCATAATGATTCTCTAATATTTATTGACTACCCGGTTGTGCATATCATAAGGGAAAACACCCCAGTCTGGGTAGATTGCATCTTCCCCACACTTGAAGGAACTGTATTTTCTTTTCTTCTTTTTGAACGTCCTGGAAGTTATCAATCAGGTCCTTTCTTGTTGACTTTGAAGAGGTGTTCCTGTTAAAGTTGTATACCTCACCATATCTTCATGTATCATTTTGCATCCAACCATTTGCTCCTAAAGTTTAAATCTGGTCAGAGGATATGAATGATTAAAAACACAGACAGGAATTAAGAACAAATTTGCATTGCTCTGTAAGCAGTCATGTGAAATGCCATTTCTGCTTTAATGCATGGAATATCATGGTTCTCAAATGGGATGTGATAGCCGTTTGGTTGAACTTGAACGAGTGTATTAGATTCTACTACCTTCTTCTACCCAATTGATAGCATATCTTTGATATTCTCTGACTGGAGAATGTAAATTAGAATGCAGTTTGGTGGATGAGGGATTAACAGAGAGAAGTTAATACAGAGAAATATTGTGATGTGTCACTTAACAACTGACATATTCTGAGAAATGTGTCATTAGATGATTTCAACATGTTCAGACATCTGAGTGCATTTATAAAAACCTGGATGAAGTATCCCCCTACCCGCTAGGGCATATGGACCACTGGGTCCAGACCACACAGTGAAGCAGCAAGTTACCATACTGAATACTGTAGATAATTATAAAGCAGTAACATTAATACATCTGAGAATCCCTAAACACAGGAAAGGCACAGCAAAAGTACTAAATGCTAGGAACTCTTTATCTCCTCTCTAACCTTATGGAGCCCACATTTATATGTGTGTGTAAATCTGACTAAAATATGACTGTACAGTGTATGATTAAAGAAGATAACTCTCACAGAATTGCTTCTACTGCTTTCTTTTATGCTTCTAGTAGTACCTATTCATGCTTATGTAGGAGTAGAAATTCCTTCAGCTGTCTTCAGGACTTACAGGAAATGAACATTAAACTAAGCATTGGAAACTGTATCTCAGTTCATTTGTGACTAATGAAATTAGATTCATATTTTTTAGTTATATTGATCTAAGGATGTTAACTCCCTCCCTACTCCTTCTGTTCTGTTCTTTGAAGCCTTCACATCATTTCTAAGCAAGCATGGCCAGGTAATCCTTTTTATTATATTACTGATAGCAAGAAGCTCCTTAAAATTTCATCTTCATGTGGAATTCCAATTCAGTTTTAGCCTTACTGCTTTTATTCTTGAATATATCCAGATCATGAAATACGGAATCTCTTTCTAATTTTATATGGTTCCAAATACCTGGTTCTGTTTAGTAAAATGTTCAGGCCGTGTGTGTGTGTGTGTGTGTGTGTGTGTGTGTGTGTGTGTGTATGTATATGTGTGCGCACGTGCATGCCTGTACACATGTGCTCTTAGTGCCAGTCTTGTGGCTTGAACTCAGAGCCTAGATGCTGTCCCTGACCTTTGTATGCTCAAAGCTAACATTCTATCATTTGCACCACAGCTCCCCTCTGGCTTTTTGGTAATTGAAGATAAGAGTATCACAGGCGTTCCTGGCCAGGCTTAGATTCAAAGTGTGATCCACAGAATTCAGCTTCCTGCATAGCTCAGATTACAGCCATAAGCCATTGGCACTTGGCCTGGCTAACTTTCTTTGTCCAGCAAATATCAAAATCTATTCTAAAAGAATTTTTCTGTGAGGATGTTAATTTCTTTGTATATGAATTTGTTATATACAGTCCTTTCTTGGTCATGGTGCACACAGGAACCACATCCTGGCTCTGCTGTATAATTAGCCTGGAGGAGGGGCTGTGTGATTTGGAAGGCTAAGCCTCTCCCGTCTCCCTCACCCTCATCAAGACTGAGAAGCTGAAGTTGCCACCAGGGGACTCTTTCACGACAGCTTCCCACTGGCCAAGGAAAAGTTCCCTGAGGTTTCCTGCAATCTCCTAGTCTCCATGGCAAATAATATTGCCATTGTTGCTCTAGGAAGGGATGGCCTGCATTTAATTCCCACATTCTCTGTGTTATGGCAAATACAGCAGAGAAACCTTTCAAGCCAAAAGAGTAGAATAGGATTTACAAGCAGTTTTGCTTGGGTGAAGGTGCCAGCTGCACATGTAGGGTGTGATATTTAATTTAGAACAAAACGATATCTGTTTTTATAATTATGTGACAGATCATTGCTTCTAAAACATTAGCAAGTGGTTGCAGACGTGAGGCCTGGATAGCTCACCCCCTCAAACAACAAATGAGGAAAGCAGTGCAGAAAAAGGAGCTTAGAGTTATACTAAGCAAGAAGACGTGAGTTTGAGGAGGCCAGCCAGCCAAAGCAAGGTTTAGTAAATGTGCTGGGATACACCATGGAAAGCCAAATCATCTAGAAAGTACCCATCCCTTCTTCTAAAAGTATGGATTGGGGCCGGGAGTTTGGCCTAGTGGTTAAAGTGCTTGCCTAGCATGCATGAAGACCCGGGTTCGATTCCTCGGTACCACATATATAGAAAAAAGCCGGAAGTGGTGCTAAGGCTCAAGTGGTAGAGCTCTAGCCTTGAGAAAGTCCAAGGACAGTGCTCAGGCCCTGGCTCAAGCCCAGGACTGGCAAAAAAAAAAAAAAAAAAAAAAAAAAAGTATGGATTTTCCCCAGGATGAATTCTCAGTGTCCAGAAAGCAGTTGGCCAGGCTCCTCCATTGCCTTCAAAGGGGCTGTATAAATGCAGGGGTGGCTTAAAGTCAAGAAAGGGAGCACAGTGGATGCTTTGACCACCTGTGTATTCTTCTAAAGGTACATTTGATCATTTTGATGGCCCGCACAATTTCCTAGGTTTCCTTCAATGGCAGCACAGAGAAGAGAAAAATATCACCATCTAGATGGGGTCAGAGTTTACATAAGTAAAGGAATCAAAACCACAGTCATTTCTCCACCCTAATGTTGAAATCACCCTTGTCCCTGCATTTTTATCCTCTCAGAACAATGGCAGCAAAGCCATTCTGGGGTCTGTGACATAGCACAGTGGATCCTATTCATACTGTACGCATGACTTTAGGCCAAGCATGGGTGTCTCAGGAGACTAATGTGTGAGGATTATGATGCAAAGTCAGCCTAAGCGACAAACGTTGTGAGATTCATAAGTTAACCGGCAAAATGCCAGAAGTAAACGTGTACTCTAGTGATAGAATGCTATCCTTTTTTTTTTTTAATTCCTGGGCTTGAGCTCAGGGCTTGAGCACTGTCCTTGGACTTTGTCATGGCTAAAGCCCTACCACTTGAACTTCAGCACCACTTCCAGCTTTTGTCTATGTATGTGGTACCGAGGATTCGAATCCAGGTCTTTGTGTATGCTAGGCAAAACTCCCAGCCCTAGAATGCCATCCTTATGTGACAAAGTCATACAAGGGTGCAGGGTCCTGTGTTCAAACTCAAATACTTGTAAACACATACACACCTGAAATGTCGTGGCCTGTTAGTCCTTCTCAAGGAATGTGTTCTTTAACTCAGTGTAAACTCAAAAGGTGATTCAACTTATTTTTAAAACTGAGACTATGAAAGGATTTAGGAGTCCTAAGCTTTAAGAAATCTCAACCAGGTTCAGACAATTAGTAATGCCAATAGTAAATTGGCATTGTTATTTTTATGATTATCTATTTTTGATGATATATTGCTTTGTTATATCCGTGGGAGAATCATCTTATGTTGGCAACTCATTTGTTTCTATTTAATGGAAATACATTTTTGTGATCTGATTTCACCACACCGAATATAAACAATCAGAAGGCACAAAGGGAAGCTGATAGGATTCTGGGAAACCTTACCGAGGAGAAAGCTGAGGACCCACAGCTATTATGTGATTTGTCCTGATTGGTCACAGGTATTCACTCTGACCTCAGTGACTTCCCTGTCTCTCCCCTAGCTCCTTTCTATGCAGAGAGACTGTATAATTAAGTGCTAACCTGTGGGGAGGTTTGTGTTATCTGAAGCTTCACATACAGAGATAACTGTGGGTGTCAAAATTCTCAAGGAATCTTCCACAATTAAGCAGGAACTTGATGAGTCCATTTCACTGGGCTTCGATGTCCTGGCAAGGTCACCATGCTCATGTAACCTTGACTACAGAATGAAGCTTTAACCTCCGTCTACTCCTTCAATGGCAGGGTGATCTGTAGAGACTATCAGACGACAGTTACGACTGTGGTCAGAGTCTATTTTGAATGAAATTCAACTCAAGGAAACCATTCCTTGTGAGTCTTGGATTGGCCTATATATTTATTTTGAAATGGAGGACATAGCCTCAACTCTCAAGTCCACCTTCCAAAGCCTTGATGTCCTGCACCTATGTGTGCACACACGCTTTCTTCCCCTCCCCCCAGCTCACCCCAGGATAATACAAATCAGAAAGGTCTGGCAGGAGAGAGAGCTCTCAGGACATGCTCCTCCATAAGAGTTTTGCAATTTCCAGCACGGGCTGGAGCAGTGCGATGCGGTGTGCCGTTGGAAAAGCAGTTTGTTCTCTGCTAATGATGGCTGTGGATTCTGAAATGAATCACAGCAGGTGGGACACTGGTACTCAATTTTCAAAATCTGTGCCCTAAAACATGTTTGCTTAAACCTTGTCTCCACCACTCTTTAGGTGCCTCCACATCCATCAAAACCAGACCCCAGGAAAGGAATTCAAGACTTGTATTCCTCACCAGCACCTCCCCAATCACCAACCACTATGATTCAGAGATTGTCTGGAAAATTCAGTAGCCAAAAGTTCGCTCTTTCTCTTCCGAGTGAAAGATTAAATCACTGCTGGTTTTGGGGGGCCTGGGGAGAGAAAAGAGAACACTGGCTTTGCCCAGGTATCAATAATACCTTTGAAAGTGACAGGCAATTTTTCAAAGTCATAGCTAACACCATGTTGTTACACAGAATTCATTTTCTTGAAATAATAGATGGAAAAAATGTTAATAATGACACTGTCTGTTTCGGAAAGCTATGAGTGAAAAGGGAAGAGTTTGGGTTTTCTGAATGTCGGATATTTTTCAGCTCTGCAGATTTTGGGAGTATTAGGAATTCTTAGATGGATTGCATAACTGGATCTGACTGAAAAACTACCCTGTTCCCTCTAAGGGCACCATCCATGCATGATCTATGTTTGTTAGGATACTAATAAGGTATTTGGAAAACTGTGAGGCAGAGGGAGGTCCCCACAGGTAATTGATTGATGGCTTGTTTTCTTTTTAATCAGCACATTAAATAATCATTTAAAAAAACAATGTATTTTACAGCACTCACTTTGGCATATGTAGAAGGGGCTCAAGAGCATAAAGCTCTCACCTGAACCCTTCTTTAGAGGGTACCTCTGATCATTCTGAGAGTTTTTGTGTTTTGTTTCTAAGCTGCCGTGACTGAACAGAGTTTAGCAGAAGTACTCAGGTCCTTTGCTCCTTTTATTGTGTGAGTGTTGTTCTTCAAAAGCAAGATTTTTGTTTTTCTGCATGGCACTCAGGTCCCCTGGGTGTAAGGGAGATCCCCTGAGATTCCCAGAGACCAAGGTTTCTCGTGGGAGATGCCAAAGGCACAGTTGTGCATTCAACAGACTTTACAAGAAGCACTGGGGGCTTCGAATCCAGTGCATTATCTTCCTGTGTAATTCAATCACCTGTTCTTTTAGGATTCTGTTTGATTTGATTAAAACCTGAGCAACCAAATCATTTATATTGTAAATTATACTACTTCCTGTTTTTATTTCCATCCTTCTTGATCTCCTTCAACAGATTTCTCTGGATAACTGAATTACGAGCTGTTTCAGAGAAATTGCAATTTAATCAGTAAGATAGAAGCCACATCTTTGAACAAGATCAAAGGATGTGCACCACTCCAAAGAATCTCTCCACTCACCACAAAAATCTCTGTATATTTTATATGGTACTTTTTTACATGATTCTTGGGTGTGCCATTGTAACATTTTGGGGGGTTATATAAATGTTAGCCACCAGTTCTTTGTGCCTTAAATGACAAGTGATAAAGACTTGCTTTAAATGAACAGAGTTCTGCACATTGACAGACAATGGGCTCTGCTAAGAATGCTAGCATAAAGTTGGAGTACAGTGGAGTATGCCTGTAGTCCTGGATACAAGGTATACGAAGGACCATCGTTGACCTCTTTAATTCTGAGTTCCTATTCTTTTAGATCTGAGACATGGCCGGTCCTACTTCCACTTTCCATGTGTGTTTCTGATCCTCCAGCAATTCCCAGAGAAGCACCCCTCACTGTAACAACTAATTTAGAACATCCTTGCATCACATGAGCACCAGTGCAAATGATTTTTCTTTTGTATGTTAAATTCTTTGATTTTCGTACTTTTAGTGCCCTTTTAAAATGTTTTATGTAATTTGGCTTTTGCATTTTGTGCCTGTACTTGGGCTCAAACTTGAAGCCTAGGTACCTTCCATTAGCTTATTTTACCCAGGGCTGGCATTCTTCTGTGAGCAGCACCTCCTCTTCTGGCTTTTCGTTGCTTAGTTGGAGTCTCCTAGACCTTCTTGCCCAGGCTTCCTTTAAACCATGATCCTCAGATCTCACCTCTAAATAGCTAGGATTACAGACATGATTCATCCACACCTGGCTACCATATTGGTTTTTAATCTTGGATGCAAACTAAATTGGCTCCATGGGTTTGGAAGTTCTTATATCAAATTGTAGAGAATCTCTTTTCCATAAAGTCCATGTGTCATATTTTCCCGACAACATGGAGAAGTAAAAAAGAATTGCTTCACTATGTACCACCCCAGGAAAGTTCTAGAGGATTCCATGATGTTCCCTCTTTGATCTGAAAAGAGATGAAACTGACATTAGTCATGTATTTTACTTTAGACAGCTACTTCCAGATTTGTCAGATCAAGATATCTTATAAATGACTCAAATGTTATAACAAATGGTTCAACCCTCATGGCATTTGTGGAAAACAATTTAATGGGGTCCCTGAGCAGCTGCAGGATAAAGAAATTTGAGTTATGAACTCCAGCAGCATGTTGATGTGGGTTTGCATTCTGGTGTGTTTCTGTGTGTATTAAGTATTTCTTCTTTGTAGAAGAGCTCCTGGTTCCTTCTGTGGCAAGGTTCAAAACAAATATGCCTGCCTTTTACATACTCTCATAGCTAAGAAATTTATTTTTTATGTGTGTGTCCACAAATATTCTCATAAAATTATAAAAAGATGAGAGCAAGCTTAAGAACATCCCATTTTGATCCTTTATTTTATAGATGAGAAAAGGAAATCCAGTTCAGTGATTTTTATGTTACCATATATTCTCAAATGTGATTTCTAATTACAAACGGTTTTTAAAATGAATTTCAGAGCAGGTTTTTATGGAAAGGAAGTCTTTACCCACTGTGTTTTCTCTCTAGTAAAAAGAGATTTTAGCTTGACCTCAAGAAGTGGAAGCCAGTTCTCTCAAGATGAACTGGCTTGTTGTTGTTGTTGTTCATTTAGCAAACAGTGGTACTTTGGAGAAATTAGGTTCCATTCACCACTGGCAGAGGGCTTAGGTCACACAGCCATGTGGTGCGTTGGCCAGGAAGATATACTTGTCCCCAGGTTTAACATGAAATCGATAAACAATGTCCATTTCTGTCTTCATGAGCTAAGGTTATGAGACATCTGATTATACAGATTCTTCTGAGCATATAGTAGACATGACACATAGACCTATCTCCAGGCTACTGGCTGGTAATGAACTAGAGTTCTGTTACAAGGTGGTCAGATGAAGAGCACCATGGTAATAAAAGCTACTATTTATTAAGTGATCCTATGCCAAGCACTGTGCTAAGCCCTGAGCCTGATTTTTTTAATTACTTGTGACTTTAGTAAATTTAATTAATTCCACAGTTATATTTTACTATTACTCTTAGCCATGCCTGTTGTGCAACTGAACTAAGACCTAGAGGATCATGCTTTGAAGCCAGTTTGGGCAGAAAAGTCTGTGAGACTCCATCTCCAAAATACCAAGCAAAAAGCTGAGCTGGCAGCATGACTCAATAGAGTACCAGCCAAGCAAACAAAACCAAACAAATGCAAGGTCCTATGCTCAGTTCTAGTTTATTCTCTTTTTGCTAAGCCTGATTGTCTTGTAAGGGAATAGAAAGAAGTATGCTCTTGTGGCTTTGCATGGAAGCTGGTTGGGCAAGTGGTTCCTTCATTCTTGGCTCTTCAATTTTGCTACTAAATTGCCGACAATGAAAATGTTCACACTGTGCGTGTTGGTGGGACTCTTTCTGAAGATTTCTATCTGTTTCTTCCTAGCTACAATGAATGTATTTTTCCCATGGAGGGCAAAAGAAGGGTAAGAAGGGCTGAGGTGGTTAAAATCAGTTGGAGGGAAAGTGTGGCGTGCCCAGGCTTGATAAAAGCATGTATTCCAGGCCCAAGAGTAATTGTTTAAGAATTCTTCCTCCTCATAAATTCATATCCACAGGAGGCCAGTTTGAGAAATGATTAGGTCACAAGTGAAATGAGTTTGGTGGTCTCAGCACAGTCCTCCACTAGACGTGAGTTCACTCTCACACAGTTGTGGTAGTTTCATCTGTGTCTGCACTCTTGTCTGCTTCCACAGGGGAACTGCTCAGCATTGAAATAACTGTGGGATCCAGCTCACTTTGAGGGTGTGCTATAAGGAACAGTGTGCCTTGCCAATGGTTTGACTGTGTGTCCCTTTACCTTTTTGTCTCTGGATCTGACCTCTGTCCCTCTCAAGTAGATAAACAGTGTGCAATGGAACTTTCCAGGGTATAAGCCAAGTTAAGTCATTTGTGTCATAACTAAGGGTTGTGCCTGCTGTGCCCGCTTCACAATTTGGCCAATTTGGATAAATAATCTTTACTTTAAAAAAATTGATGCTCAAGTTGTCTCCCTTAAATTGCTGTCCCTTAGTGAATACTCTTCCTTTTAAAAGGGAAGTAAATTGATTAGGAAGCAAAAATCTCCTGAGAAGTTAAAAATAATTTATCTTACTTAATCTCATCATGAAAGTTCCACAAAATTTAATAAATTAAAACAGGAAATAAGAAATTGTGTCATGAAATAAAGCTCTGTCAAATATCTAACGTATCTTATGATTACCTTATTCCCATACACTTGCCAGTATCATAAGAACCTTTCAGATTACAGTGACATTGAACTGTGATTATTTAATTATATGATTATTATAAACTCCTGGATAAATTACCCATTAAAGTCATTTTTAATCCAATTAAAATCCTGACAGTGCTAGTTGACTTAATTCAGCCCCGTAAATCATCTGTTGGAAATATTTATTGTACAGTAGATGGTATCCAAGAGTTTCATAGTATTTTTAAAACCATAGCTGTTTAGGCTAAAAGGTAATTCCTGTTTAATGTGATTCTGATCCAGAAAGATGAAAATAAGGTCCGGAAACCATGTTTCCTCTAACTTACCAGCTAATCGGTGACAAGGCTCCAGGTCTCCTCATTCTGGTGTGCTTGTAGCTTCCTCAGGCCCGTTCTTGGATGTTTTTCATGGTAACACACACACACACACACACAGCTCACTGCCATGTTCACCTCATTCCCCTGTGTGACCTCCTACTCCCTGTTCCTTTCCACTCAAGAAAATATATGAAATGAAATTGAACCAAAGTAGTATTACTATAAAGATTATTTTTGTGTGCATGTGTGTATGTGTGTTGTTTTATATATTCATTCTATGTGTAAAATTATAGACATGCCATTCTGGAAACCTAACACTGAAACTCTTAATGACATTAATTAATGAGACTTCTGTCAGACCAAGGATCTGTAACCTTCAGCTCCCACAGGCCAAATCTGGCTTGCCAACTGCTCTCATGAATAGCATTTTATTGGAACATGGCCACACCCATTGGCTCAAGGACTGCCTATGGCATTTTAATGAAACAACAGCAGAGTCCACAATTCAAACTACATGGCACATGACATGTTAAATCTGTACTACTTGTTCTTTCACAGGAGAAATTTCTCAGCCCTGTGTTATACCATTTCTCCAACTTCCAAGAAACACACTCTGTGTGTGTGTGTGTGTGTGTGTGTGTGTGTGCGCGCGCGCGCGCGCGTGCAAGTCTCAGGGCTTAATCACAAAGCCTAGGTGCTATTCCTTAGCTTTTTTGTGTAAGGTGAGCACTTTAGAATTTGAATCGCAGCTCTACTTCCACCGTTTTGGTATTAATTGGAGATAAGTCTCTCAGATTCTTACACCCAGACTGGCTTTGAACCCTGGTCCTCAGATCTCAACTACTTAAGTAGCTAGGATTACAGGCATAAAGGACCAGTACCCAGCTCACATAGTCATTTTCGCTTAACCTTTCTTCTTCTATCTTAGTTTCTCAACTTCACTGAATACCATTGCTTATAATTGATAAATCTGAGTGAGAAGGGAAGTCTAGAGTCAGTCTAGGTTCAGATCTTGACTACCAGAAAATAACTGAATGCTCTTGGACAAAGTAGCTAACCTTTCTCTGTCTCAATTTACTTGTGCTTAAAGTAGTGCTCATGATACTAATTCCTCATGGAATTATTATGCTTATTAAATACACACATGAAACCCTGAGATGGGCCAAGGCCCATAGTGAACTCTCAAAAATATTAGTAAATACCTGTGATAGAGACTGCTATCTTACAGATTACCTTTTCCACCCTGACTTTGAGGCTTACTCAGAATAGTAAACAAATAGGTAGAGTAGTCAACACCTTTGAAAATTAGTCCCTGTTTTTCAAGCTCACTTTTCTGTTTTCTATGTTGAGATCTTGAACTTCCTACATGGAGTGTATATGTGCTGATAATGGGGCTTGAACTCAGGACTAAGGCACTAGCTTTGTTACTCAAGGCTGATGCTTTAGCACTTAAGCTATACCTCTACTTCGAACTTTGTGGTGGTTAACTGAAGACCTTCCTACTACAGCTGGCTTCAAACAAATCCTCAGGTCTCAGCCTTCTGAGTAGCTAGAATTCCAGACATGAGCCACTGGTATCAATATGGAATTATTTAGTTTAGCACCTCCCAAGGTAGATACGGTGAGAGATACTGGAAACATATTTTAAAAAATCATGACATAATTGGTGGCTTCCTAAATTAGGAGCTTGTAACTGTGTTCACCAAAAACCTCAGTGATTATGAAAGAATGAATATAATCATGTTTGTAATGTGTTATTGGCCAGTTTCTAATTCTGGTGATTATATTCTGTTTCTTTGGACTTTGATGGGTTCTTCTTTACTTGTCCTAAAGCAGAGATCATCAACCTCAGGAAAACAGAGATTGAATTCAATTGTAGTCTTTAGTGATTTTCTGAGGTTCCCTACCTGGTCACCAAAGACCACTGCACACAGCATTTATCATATGAATCATGGCATCTACAGTTTTACAGAGCTCTACAGATTGCAACCTAGTTTTCATCATCTGTTGTCTAATTAGATTTTTATAACATCCTAAAGCTGTTGGAATCTCTAATAGTGGACAGAGCTTTAGGCAGAGGAATTCTCCATCAGTGCCTTGCTGTTTTATGCTTCAAGTCTTGACATACTTCTTTCTTCACCTGTAAAGCTTCTCCTTAAAGTTTAACTCAGACTTTTCCTTGTTGAGTTCTCTTATCACCTATTTATTGGTCCTGCTCTGCTAGCTCCTCCATCCGCTTCCTCATGCCCTATAGTGCCCATGTGTTCAAGTTTTTCAGCACATTGACCATATCAAATCACCACTCTCTGTTAACGTATTTATCCATCTTACCTCTACCCGAGACCCCAGTGCACAGTACCTGTTGAATAGGGCAGCTGTTAGCTTTCCATTGACCTTTCCATTCCCAACATGTAGCCCAGCACCAGATGTTCAATAGGTGCTCAGTAAAATATGTAACATTAGCAACATTGACAGTAGATCCCCAGCTCTCTGCCCCCTTGCACAGGATAGGTGCCCCCTGCCAGTCTCAGGCAGCTGTCAGACATTTACCTTGTGCCAGAGACCATAAAGTGAAACCAGATGAAACAATTCCAGACTGATGGCAAAAGATGATAGCATTCACCTAGGGAGCGATCAATGAAATGGCTGGAGAATTCTTTCATGATAGGATATATCAAGCCCCAATTAAGTGCACTTATCAGTGCAAGCATGCTAAGAGGATGCAGGCAGCTGAGAGAGCCACATTGCCTTGCTGAGACAAGAGGTTTTCACTTGGGGAACTGGAGGTAAGAGTTGGGGAAAGTCGAAGAGGAGGATTGGAACTCAGTTGCAATGGCAAGGGGAAGAAGGGTTTCAAGTTCAAGATGAATAGCTGAATCTGCTATTGGAAGCAGAGGTATGTGTATACACATGCATTAAGACCCACTGCTCTTATTTTTTATCAATTTCTCTGAGCAGCTAAGCATTTCAAATCCTAGAGTGAGAAGCAGAGACTCTGTGTTCTGTTGCACTATGTCATCATTCTGCAGTAGATCTGCCCTTCCTTTTACCACCATTTTGGGCTGAGGTGGTAGAGCACTTGCATAGCATATAGAAGGCCCTAGATATATGTAATAATCCCTGTATATATTATGTGGATAGATGATAGATGGAAAGATAGATAGATAAGAAGTCATTCAAGCACATACCACATCAAGAACAAAAACATATCAATTTTTTTGGTATGTTGCCACAATTTTATTAAAAGTAAAATCTCCTTGACCCAGAATGTATTCTCCTTCCTCTACTCCTTTTATTTCTTAGCTAATTCCTACAACTACCTCAGGGCTCAAGTCTTCTATTTGACTCATGACAATGAAGTCCAGAGGACTCTTTTTTTTTTTTTGTATTCCCATCACACCGTTTAGAATACATAGTTGTGGAATCAACAGTGTTCCTTCAACCCAACCACAGTTAGGAACAGCTGTGGCCTTCTCTTAAGTTTGCTATTTCAGAGTTTACCACCACCATACTAATATTTTGGAACACGTTTCATTGGGTTTCACCTTACAGTCATTGGCACATGGTACACATCTGATAGCTTCCTGACACTGGCAGCAGGGTGGCTGTCCTGTGCAAGGCACACAGGATGTAGAACCAGAGGTGGGCATAAAGGATCAGGCACACTGATGTATCCTGAGTATGATCTTGTGCTTCTCTTCTTTTCCCAGCCACCCCTCTCTTTGTTCTTCGGCTTCCTCCTCTCTGCCATGCTCTCGTGATACTCAGCATCAGCCACCTCCTTTCCACAGGTCCAGGTAGTAATCCTGCATCCTGCCAGTGTCTCCAGTTCTTACCTTTAGGGTAGAAAAGAGAATGGAGCTAAGCTGAAGTTTAAAGTCAGAGCCATGGGTTTTACCTCAAGCTTCAATTTGCTATTTATTATTATTTGTGTGATGCTGAGCAACTAAATTCTCCCAACTTCAATGTGCTCTTAGGTAAAGTGGAAATAATAGTGTACATACATACCTTGTAAGATTTGTGTAAAATTAGATGAAATACATAGATCCTGGAAAATACCAGTATCTGGAAAGTTGAGTGAGGTGGCCTCTTACTTCCTCTTCACTGCAGATATTGTGTACATTTGTATTCTTACACATTGCTTCTAGCACACTGTGCATTTGAAAACAATGAACACCCATCTCTGTATCTGAATATGGATAAAGTCAGTGTTCTTCCCACTAGTGACTCAATATGACTCCTCTGAATTGAACATCAGCCCCCACCAGGATGTCTGTTCCTCAGACAGGAACCAGACTTGCTCCCACCTCAAGAACCACAGTCATCAGGATAGTTGTTAGGCTTCTCAGGTGAAGAAGGAGCTAGAGAAATCAGATCTGGAGCATTACCAACCAACCACCTGTGGCCCTTTGCCCCCTACTTTTGTCTGATATCACTGTTGGATGGATCTGTGTGCCCAGATCACAGTGATTCTCTCTTCAGCTTGCAGAAGATTTGGAGAATGAGTTTCTGTGAGCTTTCACTGTGGCACAAATGTTGATTTCCCCTGCCCAGAAAAATGGGTGAGTGTCTGTCTGTGAATTTTTAGTTTCTGTGCCTCAAGGGAAGTGAGGATAGGGGAATCCTATGGGTTGTTTATGACAAGAAAATTCTTTGTGATGAAATATGACTGGTACTCTTAATCCCAGATACTACATGTGTCATTTTACTCTCTGAATCTGGTCTTGTTTACTTGCTCAGGGATGTTTATCTGGTGGACTTTGTTGTTGTTAATCTGTGATTGGAATAAGTATGTGTTTACTGTAGATTATACTGAAATGAGTGTATGTGATTTATCTTTAGAAAGAGAAAAGTTAAAAATGTTTGCCCTTAAGAGACTGTTGTAAAGTTCTGTCAGATGATATCATTAAGAATGAAAGCAGGTTGGAGAGATGAAGAGCCAAGTGCCTTTTTGAGTTTGTGAATTGAGCCAAATTTCAGTTATAAAAATAGTTAAACATAGGGAGTTATCTGCACTTTCAGGATTGAAAGCAACACAGGAATTCCTTATGTGGTACCCAGTAATCTCTACTAAATTTATATGTTTCTACTTAATAATGGGCAGGAGAGTTCTATGCAGCCTGAAACCTGTATTAAAATGGTCAGTATTAATGCAACTATCGAGCGAGAGGCATGGCAGGATGCAGTGTGAGGATGCTGTGTGGGGAAAGCGCCGGGTACCATCGCCTCGAATCAATAAGCAAACGCCGAGTGCTGCTAGCTAGTCATTTACCCTTGACAAAACAAGCAATGATAATTGGATGATAATGTGGTCATTTACCTTTATACATTTTACCCTTGTTAGATTTTTAGAGGTTGCTGTTGTATCTGATCATTTTTTTAGGGTAAAATGGCAGGTTTTTCTAATGCAAGACCAATATTGTCTGAAGCGTCTGCCTTTGGCTGCTGCTTTCTTCAAATAAGAGGATCTTATGAATTCGTGCTTTTTATTCTATTTGTTTCTAGTAAGTGAGACGGCCGGTTTCAAGGTGCTTTTCTATTCTGGGGAGATCTGCAGGGCACTTAACCTACATTAGACCTAAGAGGTCTGAGGGTTCTTCAGAAGACAAAGAATTTCTAGATACTTTCCTGGAGGAAGTGTCAAGGGCAATACAGACAAAAGACTGATGTCTCCTTTAACAGCTTGATAAGTATCTCAGGATATTCTGCAGGAATCTGTTCCAAGGCAACAAAGTATGGTATTCCCATTCAGTGTGATCGGGCTGGCTATGCGTGCATGTGACATGTGACAATGGTGAGGACTTATCTTTGCCCCGAGGGCTGAGCGCTCTAACACTGTTCAGGAGATAGGCTTGATAGAAGTGATGATGTCGAGCAATGAGCTGCTTTAAAAAAAAAAAAAAGCACACATTAGACATGTGTAAGAATTTTTTTTTTAAAAAATGTGACTCTCTGTTTATCTGGATTTGATTTTAGAAGTTCCAAAGGCTTTTCTATTCTTGGCATCAACATCCCTTGTAAAAGTAAAGTAAATCATTCTTGTATTGACCATATTTTTTTCATGTTGTTCTATTGAGACATCTTCCCAACTGAGTTTCTTATTGAATTGTATTTCTATAAGGGTATTGTAGGTTAGCAGCACATTTTTATGGTACACAAAAGAGGTGCCTTCTGAATTTCCAATGCCTTTCGTATTGTTCCCCACAGAAGAAACATCTTGGAAATGCTAAATAAATCAAAACAGAAACATTTGGCTTCTGACTTGCTGCCGTGCTTTTTTGAAATTTTGTTTTGTTTTGGCTTTTTTTTTTCCTCTTGGTATATATTGGCTGGAATATCCATGACAATCCATCTTACCTATTTGATTAATTTGTAATAAATTCAGCCCTTTGGACGTCTCTTGCTCTATTTCCAGATGGGTTACT
The DNA here is from genome assembly GCF_031878675.1 of Megascapheus bottae. NCBI lineage: Eukaryota > Metazoa > Chordata > Mammalia > Rodentia > Geomyidae > Megascapheus > Megascapheus bottae. The sequence goes on along the minus strand of NC_143522.1, from coordinate 49,483,997 downwards.
CTTGTAGAGGGTTTATTTAATATGTGTCTCTGTGTACCTATATGAATGAAAATTTAATATGGTTTAGAAGCCTTTAAAAACACACACGCACACAGTGTTTGCTCTGAATTAAGTGTTCATATTTGACATAGCCTTGTGGTTAAAAAAATCCATAAACGTATGGGCAGACCAAATTGTTTAGAGGATAATATCTTTAGAAATGAATGTAACATGTGGTATCATTTCAGGGAATAAGATATCATATTTCAGATGACCATCAAATATAATTATAAACTAGTAGGTTGGAATCTTTATTTCTTGCCTTAAAAAATACAATTTTTTTCTTCTCCTATGGTGTTGTTATGGCCATGATTGCAATGCACAGTTCACCTTCAATTTGATACAGTGATGTCCCTGTGTCCCTGTGGGTGAGAAATGTTCCTCCCCAAACAACTATAGCGGCATAGCAGGAATATTTTGAGACAACCTTCTCTATATTATAGCAAGATCATAAAAATATCTCTTCACTATCACTGTGTGCTGAAGAGAATACTACAGATTGGTCTTCTGAGTTAGGAAATAAGATCAGAGAACAGCACCTCCATTTTTTTTTTGTTCTCAGACAAAGACATTTGGATCCAGAAAACCACATTAAAATGGCTAATTGTCTTTTACAGCAAAACTAAGAGCTAAAAGAGCGTTAGTCACTTTTATAGACTATGTCTTCCATCCCACCCCTTTATGAACATGCGTGGCTTCACCTAGACTATCATATATGTTATGGGCAGTCAAGAAAAATGGTTTTCTCACACATGTGTTTTGTGTTTGCTGAACTAAACTGAGTGAATGGTACCTGCTAGGTTGGGAAAATTCCAAGACAGACTATTGCTATATATTCTTCTCTGATATGTTATATTTTATGTTCTTCACAAATGTGGAAGTGTGTGCGTGCACACACACTTAGGTTTCCCAATTATATCTGATTTTTTTTTCTCAACTTTGCCATTAGAATGTTCCTCTAAGGCATTCGCAGTGTGACCATTCAGTTCTTCCCATATTCAGAGCCATATGCCCTTCTCAGCACTATAACAATAGTTGAACCAAGCTAGAAAAGACATAGACAGTCAGTATGGTAACATTGGCCTGTAATCCCAGCACTGGGAAGGCAGAGATAGGAGGAGCATCAGCAATTCAAGGTTAGCCTGGGCTTTGTAGGAAAACACTATCTCAAAAAGCCATGCAATGTAACTCAGTGGCACAGTGCTTGTCTATTATCAACTTGAGAGATTAGGAATGGGAGGATTAAAAAAAGAAATATATATGTACATATATATATATATATATATGGTACAGTACACTTGAGATAGTCATATGATTCAAAGAAAGAAAGTTCTACTCAAGTTCAAAAATACTTCATAAAATGTCCACATGAACTGGTATGAATGTGATATCAATGAAAGATTAGGAGAAAACACTCCAAGGGTAGAAACCCCAAACCTTGGGGGGTCATTAAGAAAACAGGAAGTAATTTAATATTCCTGTTAATGAAGAGAACTAGATCACTTACTATTCATATAAATTGAAGAGAAGCACATCAGTTTCTGCGATTGATCTGAATACAACAGAGAGCCACAGTAGATGGATAACTTGGAGAGAAAGAAATGTTAGGCAGGGCCTTGGATGGCAGGATGATGGCTACAGCTTTGTTCCTATTGAACAGATTGCAGGACTAGGCACAGTCGCCAGCTGTAACTAACAACTGTTTTGAGCCAAAGATCTATTCTTATTCACATGGGTTAGGGGAAACTTAGATCAGCTATTTGGAATGAATTTTAATGTAATGTCCTCAGAAAGATGGAGCTCAGTTCTCCTGTCAGTACTCTCCTCTCTCAGACCCCTTAGTCTCTGTCGTACTAGTCTGAGAGTCCTGTCTAAAAATCCATCTGTCTTGCTCTCTGACATCCATGAGGACAGGAGTTAAGACTACTTGTTCATCACCCTATCCCAACATGTATAAAACTTACCTGTCTGTCTGAGATGCTGCAAAATTTGGTAACTGGTCATATTCATGACAACGTAATAGATACCATCATCTTCACTTGTACAAGAGAGGACGTTGATAACCAAAAATGACTTACCCCAGTTCAGCAGAACCCAGGGGAAGGACCGTTTCCTCCATGCCTCTCCCCTGTGCTTCTGGAGATCTGCTGGTGATCTTTGTCTTCTTTGGCATATAGATGCATCACTCTAACCTCTTTCTGATTCCTCATGTGACATCCCTAGGAGTGTGTCTGTGTCCATATCCCTTCATACACACATACTAGTCACACAGAGTCACATTTCAAGTAATGAGGGGAGTACTTGAACTTAAGAGCTTGGTAATAGAAGTGGCGTTGTAGCTCAAGGGGTAGGGTGGTAGCCTTGAGCTGAAGAGCTCAAAGACAGCGCCCAGGCCCAGAGTTTAAGTCCCATGACCAACCAAAAAAAAAAAAAAAGGAAAAAAGAACTTGGTGCAGAACACATCATGTTATCCACTTAGTAGATGACTAATGTAAAAATGTATAGTAACTATTTCTGTACAAAGTATATTATTCATAGCAGAAAAAATCTGAAAAAATTATATCCTAGTTTTTATCTTAACCATTAAGGAGTCATTTTTCTAGATGGTGGCACAGGGGTTCGAACTTAGGCTCCCTCACTTATCAGGAAGTTCCTCTACCTCTGAGCCACTACTCCAACCATGTTTATGGTGCTTATTGTTTAGTTAGGGTCTCACTTCCGAGACCTACCTGGGTATACTCCGATAGTCTATTTTCAGGTTTTTGGTCTGAGCCTGGGCACTGTCATTGAGCTCTTTAGCTCAAGGCTAGCACTCTATCACTTGGGGCCATGGTACCACTTCCAGTTTTCTGGCAGTTAATTGGAGATACAAATCCTATGAACTTTCATGCCTGGGCTGGCTTGGAACTGTGGTCCTCAGATCTCAGTCTTCTAAATAGCTAGGATTACAGGCATGAGCCACCAGTGCTAGGCTAGAATTTGATTGGATGTAGTTCTTGTTTGTATGACAGTGCTATGGTTTGAACACAAAGCCTTATTATACTTGCCAGGTAGGTGCTATACCACTTGAGCCATGCCGTCACCCTTTTTTGAGTTATTTTTTAGTAGGGTCAAAACAGACAACGGGGTCTCATCTTGTTTATATTTCCATGAAGATCTCCCAGGCCAACATAGACCGTAATCCTCCTATTTATCCTTCCAGGTAGCTGAGATGTAACAAATACACCCCACTGCACTTAGCTTATTAATGGTTGTAGTGCGGTCTTGTGGACGTAGTGGGGTCTTGTGGACTTTTTGCTCAGGCTGGCTTCTCCCAATCTCTGCATCCCATATAACTGTATTATAGGTGTGTACTACCACCCTCAGGCCCTTAATTGAGTTCTTACCACATACAATGTCAAGTCTTGATGCCTGATACTATATAAGAGATGCAATTTCAGACTTTTTTCTTCCTTTGACTTCTATATGTCGCATCCTTAAGTCATTCAAGAAGAATTTTCTCTGCTATATTTGTGACCATCTGAAGTCATTGAACATCCTTCATAGAAGCCCAGAGACTGGGAGCTCTCCATTCTTATCCAGAAGGCTGGGAAAGGATAAATCTGTTAAGAGGGAGGAGCTGTTTCTAAAATATCTATCCAAATTATTAACCCCTAACACATGAATATAGCTATATTTTCAATATTGATTTTGAAGGTACATGAGAGTTGGCAGCCAAGGTATACTTTTTCTTTCTAAGCTATCAGACAAGACACTATCATGATGAAAGGAAGAAATGGGACATTACAAAATAGAAAATGGGGAAGTAAAAAAAGAAGTGAGAAGAGACCAAGATGAAAAGAGGGAATAAGACAAGTTATTAAAGACAAATAGGAGGAATGCAATGTGCAATGAAAGGCCAAGTTTGAAAAAATTAGACGAGATTCAAAAGTAGAGAAATGATCATTGGAAATGTTAACCACAATTGGAGATAATTTCCTGTGTTGTTTCCCCACCAATGTTCCAGGCCTAGAATATAGCTGGAGCACTGGAGTGCCCTTTCTTGTTTGTGGCCTCTCATAATTAGCAGAAATGAGGTTTTTTTCACTTATTTTCTAGCTGGATTGGAAAGTGTTCATGGTCCTAGGAAGGAATGGTGAGTTACATAAACTCACAATGTGTCAAAGTCATTTGTCTTAAACAAAACTGAAATATTTTCTCTTTTCCCATAATTGTGTGTGTGTGCACACACGTTCATGAACCATTACTGCAGTTTGAACTTAGGCAGGCCCTGGGTTCTATCCCTTAACTTTTTTCACACAAAGAGGTAGTCTACCAATTTTCTGCTAGCTTTCTGGTGGTTAGAGATTTGAGCCTCATGAACCCAGGCTTTTGCCCAGGCTATGTTTAAACTATGATCCACAGATCTCAGCCTGCTAAGTAGCTAGGATCACAAGCATGAACCATTACTTCTCTTTTCCTATATACTTTATCTTGTATATTATACAGGCTTGGAAATCATTATTTAATAAATGAGAGTACTTATTCATATACAGTTTTGATAGTAACAAGGTGTGACTAACTTCAGTACAGTTAGAGAATTCAGTGTACATGGGCCTTTCTCTGTATACACTGAGTTCTTCTAGGCTGATCCTGTAAAATAATGAGTGGAAACCATTGCTGAATGAAACAGCTTGTTAGTCATGGGGAATATGTGGATGGGGTTCCCCTGGAGTTCACTGGACAGAAAAGTAGCAAGATGTGGAGAGTGGAATTAAACTCTGGCTACTGAATATATATTAAGGTATCTTACAAATGCAGTATGGGAAATAGATTTATTTCATTAATTTAGTACCTCTTACCTAAAAGACCTAGGTCAGAATTCATCCTCTGCAGAAATAGGAAGATGATTCAGGATACAGACAGCAGCTGAAGTGACATATCTCGAAGGCCATGCAATAGGTGGGCCTCCATTGTGCTACTGAAGTTACTCCATTGACATATAAATTGTTCATTCATGCTCATTATGAAAGCAAATTCTACCCATATCTTTTGCTCATCCTATGACAGTTCAGCACCTGCTATGTGAATTGTATAAAAAGATGAATAGATGGCGTATTTATCTTTCCAAAACCTATACAACCCTATTCCTTCCATAGAAAGCAGTGACTATCTGGTTCTGGTGAAGGTTGAGGAAAAGAAGAAGGGGGAAGGGGTTTGTCCATGGAAAACCCCCAAGGGCACCAAGCCATTACAGTTCAATAACCTAAAGATAATGATTTTTTTAAAGAAAAGAACAAAAAAAGAATGCAAGAACACTACTTTAACTAATGTTGTGGCATCATGTATTTCTAATTATGAATAATAAAGTTAATATGCATCAATAAAGAACATTTTCTTTACATCATTACCTTTGGCCTTATCTATTCTGTGTTATGCCCAAATATTGAGGGAATGGGGAACTTTCAAGGACTGGAGTCCAGGCACCCTCCTGAGGGACAGGGCGTAGGGAATGAGTCTCCCCCTGGCCCTGCCTTGTACTCTGTAATCACCTGCCTTATTGTCAGTCAGAGGAAGATCCCACATCCAGAGGTGTTGTCACAGGAAGGAATTATTACACAGCACAACTGGGCATTTCGAATAGGGGTACTTTGACTCTGTTTAACAGGCTTCCAAAAGCAAATACTCCAAAGTGTTCTCTTTTTGTGAAAGATGTGGCTACAGAGATGTGTGTGCAGAGGGGTTACAGTTACATAAGCAAGGTAATGAGTAAATTTCTTGTCGTTGTGACCTCCCTCTCATTTTTCCCCACTCTCCTCCCCCCAACACCCTCCCTCCCAAGTTGTAAAATTCATTTCCAACATAGTGTCTTGTGAGTATTGCAGTTGCATTGGTTCAACCTTTGCCCTTTGTTTCCAAGAAAGATTTGAGTAAGTGTGTGGCAATAATCCAGACATGGACACATTCCAGGTTAAAAATAATAATCAAAATTGAAGTAGGAAGTAGAAAGAGGGAATCTCACAGATCTATTAAATGAATCTCACATTCGTTTATCAACTGGTTTCCCAATCAATATATCAGAGGGTCCAAGGAGAATTGGTGCTAGGAATCTGGGAATCCTACTTTCTACCCGGGCAGGGAGTTGGAGTTTCTTTCTTTCTTTCTTTTTTAATATCTTTATTTTCTTTAAGTAGCTGTACAAAGGAGTTGCCATTCAACCAAGTGTTTTATGAATACAAGGCCTCTTGATGTGAGCAGTGCTGTGTCTTGAGGGCCTTTCAGATGCATCGTCTTGATCTGTTTGCCAGAGGATGACAGGAATATGGAGCTGAACTGTCTCACAGAAACTGCAAGGGATCTAGACTTCTTTTATGCCCTGAGTAGAGAAAAGCTAATGCCCTGGCCCTGAAATCTTCCATCAGTAAATAGTGTCTCACTCTCTTTGTTTCTTCTATTTTCTTCTATAGGATTTTTTTTTAATTCCTTCAAGGGAAAAAAATTCTACCATGAGTGAAGCATTTACTCTTCATGTATTCCTGTGAGGTAAGGGACTAGTTGGATATTTTTGTCTTGATGGAGGATGAATCTTGATTCAGGGTTTAGAATGCCCACCTAGGTGGAATTCAAGCCAGATCTTCCTGACTTATGGAGCCTAAGCTTTACCACTAAGCTGCCTATTCGTGTAGTATTGCCTGGCTCACTTTGTGGCTACTGCTATGTCACCAGTTCCACTTTGTCCTTCGGGAAACATACAAAAGAACAAGGCAGCCCAGTCTGAACAAGACAACTCACAGTCAGTCTAGGGGGAAATATAAAAAGCATTCATAGATAGGGTAATCCTTCTGTGTCGGCAGAGTTTGCATATGTTGAATGGACAGAGCTACTTGTTCCAAGACAACCTTGACATCTGACTCTTCTCTGTCCAGTGCCTACTCCTCCTAGCTGCAGGAAAGTGGCACTTACAAGTGGAAGGTGACAGTGTCAACTAAGTGGTTGTGATGCCACTAGTGAACATTACTTCCAAATGCGGTACTATCCCCAAGTGACCATTAGAGTGGCCACACACCAGCCCCACCATCTTATGTTCACACCAGCCTCAAGAAAGCTAAGGAGTCTGAGGATCTGAACAGTTAAATAGCTTTCTTTTTTAGGTTTTCCAAGGTCAAGTGGCAAGATGAGGCATATTACACTGAAACCCAAGCATCCAACTTCACATTTCTAACTCTATCCATTCTTTCCCCATATCTCCACTTAGAACAACACAGTTACCTGGGGGTAAAAGAAGACTGCATCAGTACATGGATTAAGTGTTCTTTGTAAGCATCAAGGACTTCAGAGGTCTTTTGAAGGTCATGGTTCCATCCTTCCTGGCCACAGGCAATGTGATAGCATCGTAGTCTTTCACCAGCAGTAAGGAAATTCTGCTATTCTGTTTGATTCCAGGTGTTTAATGTCTGAAGTTTCTCAGCTACTCTTACCCTTTCTATGGAAGAAAGGAAGCTAAAGATACCATCAGGATTCCCCAAACTAGTCTGTCTTATTGAAAGAATGTCTCAGGAATATTTAGACAATATTTAAAATTTAAGAAGCATTGCAGGTTAGTCTGTAGAGGCAGATACTAACTTTTCTATTAAGCAGGGTGGACTGAATTACTGTTTTAGAATTTGAAGATGGATGAGGAAGCAATACAAAAGTACATCATTTTATATTTGAAGTGGTGACATTATCAAACTCTTTCATTGTGATATAAAAGTAATGGCATCCTAAAGAGATAGGGGTGTGTGTGTGTGTGTGTGTGTGTGTGTGTGTGTGATGTTTCTTTCCTCAAAGTATGCTACTGTAGATGGAATCCAAACTAAATTCTAGCTGGCTACCAGTGGCTCACACCTGAAATTCTTGGTATTCAGAAGACTGAGATCTAAAAATTGTGCTTTGAAGCCAATGTAGGCAAGCTAACCTATGAGACTTTTATCTCCAATTAACCAGCTAAAAGCCAGAAGCTAAGGTGTGGCTCCAATGGTAGTACACCAGCCTTGAGTAGAAAAGGCAAAAGGACAGTGCTCAGGTCCTGAGTTCAAGCTTCAGAGCTGACAACAACAAAAAAAGTTGAATTTTAGGCTAAGATTAGTGACTTTCCCCCCAACTGAGCTATAACAGAAGAAAGATTATCCTAATTCTACAAAGTTTCAGGTTCTAAGTAAGGAAAACAAATGCAACTATTTCAATGGGGCCTCAAATACTATTCCCTTGTTTCAGGAATCACCATGTGGGAGGATGTTCTATTAAGAGGTTTTACGAATATGAAAGTTGAATAACTCTGGTATGGAAGCACAGATTCCAGGGATGTGCCAGGCATCTGTCCTGTTTGGTGAACAGGCTTTGGAACAGATGTCTCATATTCTTCAGATCCAGAACATGCTGTCCAATGTTTTTAGTGGTAAACATACTTTTTTTTCCCTCTTTTTTTGTCACCATTCACCAAAGTATTATATTTAATGCATAAAATATGTAAATTCTTAAAGCATCATTTTGCTCTTTAGTGAGTTTAGATATTACAAAACGGTTTAATTATAAAAACAGACAGACCTAGTCCTGGGACCTGTGCAGCTAGAAATAAATGTGCAATCAAAACTGCAATTACCTGCAGAATTTAGTGTAAACAGATCAGCAATCACATAACAAACACAGGCTAGTTTGCATTCTGATATGAATACAGTTAGATCCAAAGCAATTTTCCTTTATTTATCTTAGCTGCTCAGCATAAATAAAGCAAGGGCATTGAAGCAATTAGCATAATTAGAGTATCGTGGTCAGGCCCTGTGTGATTTCAAGAGACGTTTCACTTTAGAATTCTTTTTCCCACACAAGAGTTTCCCTGAGCCACTAAAATATCGCTTTGGGCATTTTTGTATTTCAAATTTGCAAGTTGTCAGTTTGAAAAACCCTTGACACATGGATGTGAAAGCATCTCTCAGACAGCCACAGAAGGTATACCCTCAGCTTTTCATTACCAAGGAGCTGGGGAATTTCCTTTTTCAGCTCTTTCTCCTACTTGACGTTTAACCCTAGAAATGTCAGTCTTAATTGTTTCCATTGCCTTCAAATTGGGTCCAAGGGTTAAAGACGATTTGTTCCCCATTCCCCAAATAAATAAATATAAATAAGGAATGGAAAGGAGGAGGAAGGAGAGGCTGTAGCATGGTGGTTACTGAGCTGTTGGTAAAAATTCAGAGGCTTTGGCAACAAGCTCGCTGTTGACCTTAAATACTTCTAAATATCAAGGTGGATATCAGATATAGAAGAGATGCCACTTGTGCTGCAAGTGTGGGAAATGTTCTTTGTGTGGGAAAAAATGGTGATATTGTCTAGGAAATGATCATAACATGAGTCTAATGAAAGCACAAACGTGAGACAAGGGTTCTTTTTTGTTTGTTCATGTTTTACTTTGCTTATTCTTTGGTGCATATACATTCTCTTGTGCATACTTGAGAAAGATGGTCTTTTGGTGAAGAGAAAGAAGCAGCTGGTCTCGTACCATGGTGTACATCACTGAACGTATTCAGTCCAGTTAGAGGAAGTCTGAGTAATGAAATAAACCGTGCTTGCATTTTTTTAAATTTTCTTTATTTTTTGTTTGTTTATTTTTTTGCTAGTTCTGGGCCTTTAACTTGGAGCCTGAGCACTGTCCTTGGGTTTTGTCAAGGCTCGAACTCCACCACTTGAGTCATGGCACCCCTTACAGCTATATGTAGTACTGAGGAATCAATCAAACCCAGGTCTTCATGCATGCTAAAAAAGCACTCTACCAGTAAGCCACACTCCTGGCCCCTTGTTATTTCAAAATAACATACAGTAACACTGGTTCTTTGGGAGTGAATGTCTATGAATTTTCAACACAGTTAGACTTATAAAACCACCACCACAGTCTGGATTCAAACCCTGATATTACTCTCAACATACACCTTTCCCTGCCCTTTCTCACCACTGATAGCCACTAATGGGTTCTCCTGTCCTCCAGCTTTGTCCTTCTGAGAATGAGAGATGAATAGAACCATTCATACGCACCCTCATGGGACTTGATTCTTTTACTGGGCAAAATGCACTCCAATTCTTATCAGTAATTGAGTCCATTTTTATTGCGGAGTAATACTTCAATAAACTACTGTAGCTCAGTTTGTGCATGAATTTTGTATTGGTGAGGAAATAGGATTTGACCCAGAACTGATGAAAAGAGTTACCACAAGTACTGATGCACAGATGTTTTTGAGAACATAGATTCACCTCTTGGCAAGGTAAAGACCTAGGGTGAGAATTTCTGGCTCGTACAATAAGTGTATATATACATTTCTGAGTTGAAATATTTTCCAAAATGACACACAATTTCACATTCCTACCATGATGTTGTTCTATAGCTTTGTTGGCACTTGATACCTTGTCGGTATCTTGTTTAATTTTAACCATTCCCCTGAGTAGACAGTAGAATCTGACCAGGATTTTCATTTGTGTTTTTCAAATGGCCAGTGTCATTTTTAGGTGCTTTCCGGTGAAGTGCTGGCTGCTCTAGGCTCTTGTCTATTAAAATTGTACTAGTTACTGCCTTCACATTCTTAACTTACCTTTCCAAAGTTTAGAAAGCTTCTGCTATGGATCCAATTCTCAGTTGCTTGCTAATGCAGAGCCTCTTCAGACTTCATGGTTGCCAGTCATTCAGCTTCATTAACTCAGCTTATGCTCTTTCAGGTTTTTAACAGTTCAAGTGGTTGTGTGTGCAGGTGTGTGCGGGTATGTATGTACTGTGTGTATCTTCTTTTTTAAGATTTTGAGGTTGATTTCAGTTCCTTCTTTCTTGAGCTGCTGTCTCATCTGTAGTAAGCCTTTACTATTAATTACCAGTAGGAGATCTTGGTTTCCTGAACATGCAGCTTTCTGTTGTGTTCCCTCCAGAGCTGCTGGAGGTTTGAAGGAGCCGGAAGGAGCACTCATCAGTGCTAAGGAACTCTTCAGAGGGGCAAGACAATGTGGTGACTTACCTGTGTCACTTATTCCTGTGATCCTAGATGCTGGGTCTGGCTTCTAAATGAAAAACCCAGCTTCAGAGTAAAGAACTGATTTGCCTGACCTCCTAGAGGTCAAATGAACACAAATGAAGTACTGGCATATGAGCCTGCTATTCATAGCATGGGAAACACCTACATAAAGGAGATATTACTGTCTTCCTTTTTGAAAAATTCTGTTGCTGTAGTGTAACAAAGTGTTTCTTCCTAAATACAAAGTAATGAAGTGCCTTCTACACATTCTTCTCCAGGAGAAAAAAGCAGTAAGTTGACTTCCAAATTGAGTTGTTCCATAGTACTAGAATACCAGGTTTATAATTAAAGTACAATTTAAAAATTAAAATGGGTTATCAGGGAGATAAAAGTATTGCACAAAGAGTATGTTTTATGTAGAATTACAGAAAAATGCATTAAAATATCACTAATCCATGAACTCTTAAAGTGGGAGGCATAACCTTAATCATAAAATATGAGAAGTAATTAAAAATTTTAACTATGTACAATAAAAGACACCAGAATCGAGTTTACAGACAAAATGCAGAGTGGTAGAAAAATATTAGCCATACAGAAATCAAAGAGTAAATGTTCATACTATATAAAGAAATCCAACAATTCCTAAAGAAAGTAAATATCCCACTAAGATACAAAGATGTAAGCAGAATACACATACCGATAGAAAGGTCAGATCAGTTGAAGGTAGATAGATGACAGATGGATGGGTGTGCAGATAGACAGGTAGATAGGAAGTTAGGTAAATAGATAGGTAACCAATGGAGTCTTGAAAAGAATGCAAATTAACAGAGCAAGAGATTCATTTGCCTTACTAATTGGCCAGGATTGGAAGACTGATAATGGTGAGAATAGAGAAATTTGACAATCCCATTTGGTATTTGTGCAAATTCATATTTCTAACATATTACCTTGTCAAAAGAGAGGACGTTGACAGCATCTTTTAAAATTCACTAATTCCATTTTGAAGAAATCTTCAATGTTAATCTCATACTGAATTCCATAGGCAGAAATGTCAGAATGAGTCAACGTTGATTATTGCAATGACTACTAGCTAACCCACATTTTGAAACCACCTTCAACAGGAGAACGGTTTAATCTTTCATAGTATACTACTCGCAGAAAGTAGAATAAGCCTGTATGTGGTAACTGAAATGATACCTAGAACACACTGTTACATCCAAAACAGCAAGTTGTAGAATTTACATATCTATACATACATACATACATTCATACATACATACATACATACATGTATAGTCTATATAAGACAAATATTTAACTATGTGACAGGTGGATACTTATTTCCATGGTAACATACTTAATGACTTTTAAAACACCATTTATTCTTAAAAGTTAGCAAATCTTTTTGCTATATTCAAACATCTAAACACCATGACAAGAACGCTTATTTATTCAATATCATCTGATACAAAATCGACAGAATTTATGGCTTGCCAATCACTATTATCAGCTAGTTTAGCCAAATTAATAAGAACACTTTCAAATTTCTGCAATGTATGGTACATTCTGTGTCACAATAGTGTACGCTCCAGTTAGTACTGGTTCTATCTATGAGCCATGGCATACTGAAAGAATCAGACATTGCAACAGCTGGAGGCTGTGAACCCTAACTCCAGAATGGGACTGATTTGTTTACTATCCTAAACTCATCCTGAAAATGTTAAACAGTACATTTCCTTATATGGGAATCTCTCTTTAGTGGCTAAATCCTTTCAATAATACAGTTGCTATAAGTAGGGTATTGTAGAAATTATATAAAGTCAGCAGTGCGTTTTGAATACACAAATACTTGCAATACCATGGGAATAGCTTTTGTCATTTTCCTGGTATGAAGTCCACATAGGTGTGTGTAATAAGAAGTATCTGCCTCTTTCTGGAGAGATGGGCTTAGAATCTAGTAACTTTCTCCTTTATATAACCACCATGTAATTCTTTTAATCCCCTTTCTTACAAACGGCACATTTTTTTTCTGAAAATATATAAAAAAGTCTCTGCCATGACCACATAGTGTAGCTTTCTGATGAGCTGGGGGTGGATGCAAGGGCTGGATATAACTATAACTCGGTTTGCAGTGGCTCTGGCCCAGCACAGCAAGGTGAAGGAGTCCTGCTATGGCTGTGACCAGTGGGAAAGGACCAACCACGCCCCCCCCCCATCGCCCCTGTCCCTCAGCTCTAGGAAATTCCTCTTCCAGGGTAAGAACTGGGGCTGTTTTCAGCCTCATAGCAGGAGGAGTAGAATTTGCTTATGTGCTATGCTGCTCCAAAGAGTTAATCAATGATTTTGAAAAGAACTGCAAGAAAATCATAACTCAGTGATCTTTCATTCCTTTCCTTTGCAAAGAGACACCATTTGAGACTTGGCGACAAAACAAAGCAAATCCATGTGGGGTATTTGTTAAAAATTCTGTATTGTGAAATATATAGTCAGTCATGAAAATTGGCCATTACATAATGATGAGAAGAAAGGTGGGGTGGGGACCTCACAGTAATTTTGAATGTTCTCTTCATGTGCTGGTATCCTTCCATGGATCCCTCCTTAAAAGGGGCTCAAATGTATTTGCCTAAGATTAGTAGTAAAAGAGGTGCTTGAGTTTAGCTGATGTTAGATGAGGCACAGAGTCGATGTAAACATGGCAAACCTTGAGGTTGAATAACTTCTAGAACATCCTTAGAGGAGAATCTGAGTGTGTCTCTTTAAATCATGCATCTATAAGTTTCATGAAAGTACAGCTGCTGTCTACTTGATCACCATTTTCAGCTCCCACCACCAAGGTCAGTGCCCAACACAAAGTAAACTTAATATGTCCAGCAGAGTAATAATAAAATTTAGTTCTGGTTTATGGATGGTTTCTATTTTCCTATTTTTTTTTACTGATTTGCATGTTGTAAATTTTCAGTAATGCATATAAACTACTCTTAATTTTTTTTTTGCCAGTCCTGGGCTTGAGCTCAGGGCCTGAGCACTGTCCTTCATCTTTCTCAAGGCTAGCACTCTACCACTTGAGCCTCAGCACCACTTCTGGCTTTTTTCTATGTATGTGGTACCGAGGAATCGAACCCGGGTCTTCATGCATGCTAGGCAAGCACTTTAACCACTAGGCCAAACTCCCGGCCCCTACTCTTAATTTTTTTAAAGCACACTTTCTTGCTATTATTCAAAGGTCCTGGGGAACCCACTTAAGTTTTTTGTATTGTGAATAACAAGTCTGCTGACTTTTACTCTTAAGAACCTGCTTATTGAGCACATAGAGCTGGGGTTATTTTTCTATCAGTGTTGATAGGTTTACTGTGATCTGTTTGCTTTTCTGGCTTTATCCCCTGTTTATTTTTTGGGGGGGCTGTATTTATTTATTTTTTTCATATATTCTTGTAATTAATAGAAGGGTTACATGATATTTGCCAGATAGATGGTGCATTACTTCCCATACATTGATACCCTTTCACATGTCTTGGCCCCCATTTCTCTCCCCCCCACCACCACCTCTCATCTTGCTTTTCCCCCCTCCCTATCCAATTTCAAATAACCAAATACAAATATATATGATATATCAGGTAACAAAGTGAGATACTGTAACAATATGAGATACCCAAAGGGCAGCAAAAGAGATGAGAGATAACATAGTACCTTAAGAACAACAATCATTCATTATATGGCTTATATTTCTATATCCTAGAGATCCTTTCATTTAACGCCCTACTATATGGCCTTTTGTATCAAGGTTTTGCTCTATTGCAAATCTCTGCTAGGAGAGCCCAAGGTTTCTACTGATTATGACAAATGAGGGAAACCATTGGCTTTGTCCCCTGTTTCTAAAAGGATATGTTCATAGGCCAAGTGGTCAGGATCAGAAATACTGTCTTTGGCCATTGAACACAATGAAACTACCTTAGTGAGGCCTCAGTCTGCTGACCTTGACTTTGTTGTATGAGTTCTATAAGCAGCAGAGCTAACTCCACTGGTACTGATAAGAGTGCATGATTAGGTATATGTTAGCGGAGCCAAACATTCCTTTTCAGCTCTCTGATCCTGTTCCCCAGCTGACACTCAATGTTAAGATAATTGAGAAAGAGAATTGGTTCCTAGGTATATGATACATTTCAGTTGTAGTTATAATACACTTCCATACATATGTTTATGTATGTGTGTCTAATTTTCAATGAAATACTAACAAAACTAAAATTATTACTTAAATACGTTCATGTAGTTGGGCTCAGGATGCCCATATCCAAGGACTGCAATTTGAAGCAAGCCCAGGCAGAAAATCCAAGAGACTCGATCTCCAACTAAATAGCAAAAAGCCAAAAGGGAAAGTGTGGCTCTAGTGGTAGAATATCAGCCTTGAGCAAAACAGTCAAATGAGAAGGTGAGGCACTGAGTTAAAGCCCCAGTACTAGTACACGCATGCACACACACACTACACAGTTGTTTAAAATGTTATTTAAGAAGACTTTTATTTTCCTTACAGACTAGGATAATAATCATAAAGAGTAGAGGAACACAATAATTTATGAGTTTAGAGAGTGCTTGATTATATCTTACCAATGAAATGCAGAAATGGAGGAATACTATCATGATTTGTTACATCGGGGGAGACAGAACCAGCCTAGAGCATGTTTTCTCAGCTTGATACATGGGCTTTAGCTATGTACCTCCCATTATCCTTAATGGGAGAGTCAAAGCTAAGGTGCCCAGGATACAACTGAGACAGAATTGCAAGGTTTGAAACTGGCATCTCTTTGGAAACTGGTTTCCCTTGTTTTGTGAGATTGTATGCCTTGGAAGTTCTTGTCATCATGCTTTTAAAATTCTACTTCCACATCTGTTTCACAATAGATAAAATGATGTAGCCAGACTTTTCTACCTTTGCCCCTCCCCCAAAAGGATATAATGGATTAGAATTCCAACTAAAAGATAGGCCCAAACATTTCAACAAGACATTTGATATGTGTTGCTTACACAATGTCTAAAACATTCACTTAACTCATCTATTTGAAAAAGAGATTGGTGTGCCTTTTCCTGACTGTCTATCCAATTACCAGTCTATTTTTTTCCTGAGATATTTTCATACATCAGTGGTACAGCTATATTAGGGAACACAATGAAAGCCCTAGAACTATTTCACATGGCTATAATGAGCATGAATTGGAAATTAATATATCTGACAGGAATAGTGAGTAAATATGATAGTGTGAATCTCTTCCCCCTGCCCCAACCACCCCATGCATAGACAGTATGTCCCTGGAAGGACAATTTAATCATCTATAGCTAAAAAATAAATGAACATTTATGCCCTGCTTGCTTAGGATCAATAAATGAGTAGATTCTGCCTATTTTACTACTTCAATTCCTTGCTTAATCATTATGTGTTTAACTTAGGCAGCTGCCCTAATTTAGGGCACATTGAAATGTGCCAACCAACTCACTTTTGAGGATTAAAATCAAACAAATCAGTGTTTCACCCTGACATTCACAAACGAAAAGAATCTCCTAGGGTGTATTATTGTTCGTAGTAAAATGGTAAATAGAGGTTTCAAAATAGGCATAAACTTTTAATTGGCTGGTTGAGAATATGGCTAGTTTGTAGATTAATAGACATTAATTGGATTAGTAGTTTCTTTATAGACAAACTGAAGCAGCCTCTTTGAATATTAAATCTCTATGCCAATAAAGTCCTCAGTCACATTTTTAAAATCTCACATTGTAGAGCCATCACGGGTGATAATAATGATGCGAAATGAGCAATGTCATTGAGAAAATGCTGCATAAAGTCTGTGCGAGTCTGGTCACATTACAGGCAGCACACTTCTCATTCAGACAGACTAATTAATTAATTCACCAATTTCACCCAGCCTTCAGAATGCCTCCCTCCACTGAAGCCACTGCTGCCAAGATTGTGGAGACCCCTTTGCTACTGGCTGGAAAGGGCATGAACTGGGGAGTAATCATGGCTGGCCAAGCTCAGGGGAACAGGCTTTCGAGACAAATCAGGGCCCAGAAGATGGAAAGCTGGAGCCTACATCCTTAGGGGCATTGCTGGCCCATGTGGTCTTCAGACAGACAGCTGGCGGAAATGGCAGGTGGGTTGTGACTGCAGCTCCTAGCTATTAACAGAACTTTAAAGATCCCTGCTCCATGTCAGGGCTCCATGGGCTAGAAACCTGTGCAGACTGCTGTCTCTCCATTTGCTCATGAGTTAATGAGCAAGTTACTCACTCACAGATTTGGGGGACAACCGGAAGAGAAATGCTGTATTGTAGTTACATAATGTGATGGGTGTGGATTAGTTGTCTTCACTCAGTTCTCCTTGAAAGACCTTAGGAAAGGTTAAAGTTCTGTAAGGACTGATGGGCAGGGTGATAACCATCCCCACACAGTGGCATAAGAAAACCAACAACAGAAAACCAGAAGATTGTGGCCCTCAGAAGTGTCAGCTAGAGTGAAACCACCTTCTCTGCACTGTTACACTGTTGGCCCAAGACTGTCCAACCCAAATCATAATAAGGCTCCACCATCCCTGCATCCAGCAGTTTATAAATCTCTTTGGAACATGAGAGTTAATAATTCCTTAAACAGTTTGGCTCTTACATGCCAAGTCTTGGACAGCTGTCAACAGGAAATCCCAAGTCATGGAGCATTAAAATCTGTCACAGAGGGATCTGTCACCTAAACCTTGAGATAGGACCAATGAGAATTTTTAGTATTATCATTATTAGAAAGCACTGACAAGTATCTGGAAAAGTTGGAAAAAGCTAGAAGAGAAGAATCCTGTTTGCTGCCTCAGACTGTTTGCTTACTTGAAGGCTTGCTTAAAATCAGACAGTTTAGGTTAGTCATAGTAGCTTTTGTCTATAATCCAGGCTACTTGGGAAAGAGAGATTAGGAGGATCTAGGGTCAGTGCCAGCCCTTGCAAAAGGATACTGAGACCCAATCTCAATGAACAAGCTAAGTATGATGGAATAGAACTATAATCCAAGCTACAACGGAAGCCTAGGAAGGAAGATTATAGGCCATACTAGACCTAGCCAAAATCACAAGACTCTATCAGAAAACCAAAGCAATAAAAGAGAGGCATAATTTAAATAGGAGAGCATCTGCTGAACAAATATGGGGCCCTGACTTCATACTCTAGTACCATGAACAAATAACTTGTAATTAAATAAATTAAACTAAATTGCCATTTTCCTGTGCAATTTAAAAAGCACCAATTGAAACACTGTCTACTTAGACTTTAATCTTAAGATAACTTTTCATGAGAGCCCATCTTTCTTGTGACACATTAGAGATACATACATATTTACATATTTAATCTCATCAAGTCTAACGCACCCCTAGCAATACATAATTTACAAGCCTATCATGGTATCAAGTCAAATGATAGGGTCTCCATGTCAAAGTTTGTGGAGTTACCTTTATTTTGATTTAATCATGAATTTTGTCCTGCAACCCCACAAGCATCCTTTAGCTGACTCTTCACACACCCTGCAAAGGAGATTCCATGACATTTGCTCTCAGGCAGGAAAGTTGGAGAAGGGAGAAAGCTGAGCAGGAAAGAAACTTCCTGCCTCTGACCCTTCACTGACTCCTTTACACTGAGTCTCAACTCTGCTGTATGCCTGGATGGACCTAGACAGAAACAGATATCAACCTATTCACTCTCCCAGAACCTCTTTTCCCTTAAGGAAGAGTTATCTGGAATTTCCTGTAGCTGGTGGGGGGTGATGGTAAAGGATAAAGGGCAAGAGTTTTCAATCACCACTAAAACTGAAAAGAGATGAACCTGAACTCTTTAGGGGGAAGTCATGTGATCTCCAAGAAGACAATTAAGTAGACCAGAAGTGTGGGA
Organism: Megascapheus bottae; assembly: GCF_031878675.1. NCBI lineage: Eukaryota > Metazoa > Chordata > Mammalia > Rodentia > Geomyidae > Megascapheus > Megascapheus bottae. The sequence goes on along the minus strand of NC_143522.1, from coordinate 49,465,045 downwards.
ATTCTGCATCACTGTGAAAAACAAACAGGTTGAGTAGTATTGGACAAGTTTAGTTTCACCTCTATACCTCATTTGCCTTCTAGCCAGCAAAGGTGATTAGGATTCATTAATGTTCCCAAGTGCTTTGAGATCCATAAATGGATGGTTTGTAGAAAGTAGTTTGGGATGGCTATTACTGATTCTAGGAAAAGGAGGTTCCAGTGTTTAAGCCAAGTTCTCCAAACTCACAATCATAAAGAAGGAAAAGTGACATATTGGCTTGATAAACCAAGTACTTATAAACCCAGCATTGGCCTTCTCTCAGCAAAAACATGCTGTCATTTTCTATGGTTAGAGTTCTCCATGGACCCGAGTTTGAGGAATTTATTCTGACCTTACGGTTATGTTGAAGTATTATGAAGGGCCGATAAAACAGTTTGGGGATTTGTCTTTGGTTGACTGTTTTTAGGGTCTCTTTCAGACCTGGCAATAACACTGTTGTACTATTAATTCCCCAGAACTTTTCCAAAGTTCCACAACTTTGACCTTTGGAAAGAAAAAGGCTGCTGTTTCTGAGGATGACCATGAAAGCAGCCTCACTCTGTCTTCCGTTTTATGCTGTCTTCTCTTTTAGTTGTGTGTGGGAGTGTCAGAACAAAACTGTCCAAGACCTGTATGTTTGCTTATAAATATACAACTTATAAATCCCTATCCTTTGTGTCAACATGGATATTCCCTGGTACTATGCCTAGCTCGAATAAATGAGCAAACTGTTTGTAATTAGAATGTGAGGATGTGACCTCAGAGCCATTTTTTTCCATTTCCTTTCTCTGTATTTAATACATTTCAGAAACTGAAAATACCAAATCTCTATCCTTTTTTTTTGATGCTTATCAGTAATGGAAACATCGCAAAACAATCAGCCCAATACCTATGCTTTGTTCATTTATTGCCTTCTCTGAAGATAAATTGACTGTACTCAACTCTCTTCAGCATTTTTCTTCACCTAGATATTATTGCCTTGTGCAGTCACCCCAAGGTGACCGTTATCACTTAATTAAATCCTTGCACGCTGGGAAGAAAAAACAACATTGTTCCTTCATAACCCCAAGGAGCCTATTTTTAAGCCACTAAGCCTTTTCCCTGTTTTATTAACTTATTCCTGGCTACAACAAGACATACTTTTGTTGATGAGTTTTTTAAAAAAAAAGGTTGTATTAGCTTTTTATTTTCTGGGTAAACTTATCTATTCTCTGGGAAGTAGGAAAACAAGAACGGGCATTACAAGAGAAGGGGAAAATGGGGTCTTCTCAACCTCCCTGATTCTGCTGAAGGTCTCTGTAAACATTGAGCTGGGAACTAGAGGCAAGGGGATTCAGGAAAGGGAATGAGAAAATAAAATGTAAACATAAAATAGCAACAGAACTCAAAGTAAAATGATGGTCCTGTCTATTGGGAGAAACTGAAAGGAAGAGGACCCTACTTTCAACCTAAGGAAACAAGGCGCAGAAGTTACTTTAAAAAAAGAGATAATCTATTCCCTTTTTCTGTTACTGCCAGAATAACATCTTTTTATTAGACTCTTGTTTTTTTTAATTTAATTTTATTGTCAAGGTGATGTACACAGGGTTTACAGTTACATATGTAAGATAGTGAGTTTCTTGTCAAACATAGTTAGTGCCCCCCATGTTTTTCTTCCACTTTCCCTCCCCCCAACCTCCCCCCAAAGTTATAAAACAGACTCTTGTTGAATGTATTCGTTTTCTCCCAGATTTTCTTCTTTAGCTTATGCTTTAGGCATCCATTACCAATCAGTTTTAGGCTCACTTATGTTTGAAAGCATAGCTGTGTACGTGTGTGTGCGCGTGCACATGTGTGCTTGCACACACACACACACACACACACCCCTATAACCTGGCAGTTGTAAATATATTACTTGATATCACAAAGTCCCTTGCTTGCAAAGGAAGTTATTTGTTCATGCATAGGAAATGGTGTACCTTTTAGTTTCCTTCTAGTCCATTAAATCATGGGCCAGAAAATGGGTTTGTCACTTCAGAAATTTGGACCCAAGCAAGCATATGTGTTTATTCGTGATGCTAAATCATTTTACCACATGCTGTGTTCACCCACAGTGTAAATGCTGCTTAAAGCTGTAATTTTGGCAAGAACAGTTGATGCTGTGATAAGCTGGGTTTGGATAAAGACCTGGTTCTTAAATAGTTGGATAATTAAGATATCCAAGCCATCTCTAATCACAACCTACAAGTTGTGCACTTCTCAGAACTACAGTCAGAACCAGTGGATGTGAAGACTGCTCCATAACTTCCCAGAGACCATCAGAGGCTCAGTATGCCTCTCTCTAAACTGGGAGAAGCACACATTCTCTAGCAGTTTAATTTGTTGATGCTTGGGCTAATGGGACCATCTTTACAGACAGCAGGCATTCATCTTACATGGTATGTAACACCCTCCAGTGCCTTCTTATTACAACCGAGGGTCTTCATGGCCTTTTTAGTTTCTAGCTTGCAGATTCATGAATGCCTGTGTGATGTGTATTTCTATCTATTAGAAGCAGAGAATCGGTATAGCATTTTCTTCATCAAGATAACACCTTTCTCTCTTATTAGGAGCATGTAACTGAGGCAGGGTAGAGCCCCTCTTAGACAGTGCCCTTGTACAACTTACCCTGGTTGGCTTATACCCTGGTCTATGTCATTTTCTGAAAATCTGGCTTGTATCACGATGTGGTTAGTTTGTGTCCACACATGTGCCCTCAGCTTCCTGTTTGCCATATACAGGCTCACATGCAGATAGATGTACACAAACAAGCTAACCAAGTGTGGTATATGCAGGGGAGGATTTCCATGGTGTGACTCCTTTGAACAACCAACTGGCAGTTTAATGAAACGAATACTAGGAAGCTGGAACATGTGGTAAAATGATTGGCATTCAAGGGAGGGGGAAGACAACTGGAGAGAGAAAGGGTGAGTAAGTGTAGTCCTGGTCAATGTACATGTGTGAACATAAAACTAGGCATATTGAGGAGATAGGTAGGGTTGGAAGAGGTGAGGAAAAATGATGAACGGGGTAGCATTGATTAAGATGCATTGTACTTAGAAACTGATGTGCTGCAGTGCAAACCCTTAGTACAATTACTTAAACACACTTAAAAATGTAAATATAATTTTAAAAATTTAAGCTACACCTACAGCTCTCTTCCTTTGAGACTATCAACACAAGTAGCCCAGCTTCCCTCAGTACTCACTTCTGTTGCTAACAGTGCTGGCTGGTGATTGTTCCGAGGCCTCCTCCAGCATTCTCCACACTGCCTTTGCCCTTCAGGAAGCAGAAGGACAGTTGCCTGCTTTCCAAATCCTTGCACAGGAGACTGCACACTCACAAGGGTAACACACCCTGGCTCCTGTAGGCCGGGTAATCCAGTCCATTTAACTGTACCTTAAAAGTTTTCTTTTTCAATCACCTAATCATTTCTCAGCTCCCCTTTGAACTCTCTCTAAGTCCTTTTTGCAGTAAAGTGGCAGTTCCCAGAATGGAATTTCAGATGCAAGGAGTACAACTGAAAGAGTTGAAAAATCCAATGTTAAAGGCTCCCATTTACAGACACTTAAATGAGACATGTTGAATTCATCCACTGTTCAACATTTACACACACATGTGGGGGGGCACACACACATAGAAGCATGCATGCAGGCATATGAACACACACACACACACACACACACACACACACACACACACACGCACACACGCAGAGAGAGAAAATGGGAAGGAAGTGTTGGCTTTCTGCAGAACCATAAAGGAGCAGAGACACCCCCTCAGGTGTTATGACCCGGCTGGCTTGGCAAAGAGCAGCCAGCAGCCTTGAAGCTGCTCCCATATCTCAGTGTGAGTATTTTTTTGAAGGTAAACAGAACTGGACTGGGGCAGAATTGTTGAGTGGATGAAAGGCTTGGATGTGAGGTGTTTTCTATTCTCTCCCCTTACCAGCCCTGGACATGCCCTCCTGTCCCCACATGCAGGAGCTTCAGGCTGGAGCTTTGCACGTGGAAGATGAAGCCACTGAAGAAAGCATGCCAACAAAAGCAGAACCCCCCTGAGGGCTGGGTCTCCCCCTCCCTACCTTTTCCTTTTTCCTGTGTTCTCCCTTGGAACACAACAGACTTTGAAGAAGCCTGGAGTCAGGCTCCTCCCCAGCTTTCATCTCTTTTCAATTAGACTGCTGTGGAGATAATACAGAGTGTACAACCCTCACACTATTGGTAGATATATAGACATTTGCCAATTAAAATTTTATGTTGGTCCCCATTTTAATATCCACAAATTTTCTATTCTTACAATTTTGGATTGCATTTTTCTTGATAATAACAATTCAAGCATAGCTAATTGTCTTGAGACCATTAGATACCCATTTGTGATATCTTTGGAAATAAAGAATTGTTCTTACCAGGTGCCAGCATCACACATCCACATGTGATACTATTTTAGGAGGCTAATGTCTGAGGGTTAAGATTCAAAGGCAGCATGGTAGAAAGTCCATAAGGCTCTCATCTCCTGTTAACCACTGGAAGTAAAGGTGTGACTCCGTAGAGTGCCAGCCTTGAGCACAAAAGTTAAGAACCATGTCTTTCCCCTGAGTTCTAGTACTGCCCCCACACTAAAAAAATATGCTTTCTCACATATGTGTCATAGTAGTTTTCATTACCTGCACAGCACACAGATCATAAAAGGAAAAGAGCTGCCCAGGAACCAGTCTGTAAAACACTGAATCTGGGATCTAGCTAGTATATTATGATTCACCAAAATGTGCCTTACATCCCACTTCTCCCACTGCAAGTCCTCACATCACTTCCATCTCAGTTCTAAAAGCACAGCACTCACCTGCTTTTCCCACATCCACTTTGGACCCCACCTTTAGCAGTAGGTTTGTGCCCTATGCCCTCAGGAACTCAAGTCTACAAAGGAGTCAATGATATCTCTTTGATAGCAAAACATTAAAAAAAAATCTCTGCCATGGAAGAATGTAGCCCAGGTCTTCTGAGTTGAGCCTGGGTTTACTAAATGCAGGAGGAGGTCAATACCCACTGGACTGGAGTCCAGGTGAAGTTTGCCTCCCAGGCCTAGCACAGAGACTACCTCAACAAATACTACCATCACTGGGAATAGTCATATTAAAGTCATTTTAGTGATCTGAAGTATATTTAATTATATATAACAACCGTGTACATGTGCTGTGGGCTGAGTGTGTCCCCACATTCATGCGCTGAAGCTCTAATTCCCAATGGCACTGTATTTAGAGGTAGGGATTTTAAAAGATTATGAAAGTTAAGTAGATCATAGGTTATCCCCTTAATCAGATAGGGAGAGAGAGAAACAGAGAGAGGAAAAGAGAAAGAAAAGAGGGAGAAAGAGAAAGGAGAGAAACAAAAGCAAAGAGAGAGAGAAGGAGAGAGAGAGAAACAGAAATATGTGCTACTACAGCCAGGAGGTGGTCATCCTGAAGCTCGGGAAAGGGTCTTACCAGCAACTGAACCCTTTGATTTTTTTTGACTTTTGTAACTTTCATACCTGTGAGAAAATAAAAGCCAGTTAGCCTATGGTCTTTTGTAAGAGCAGCCTGACTTGATTAGGGAAATACATAAGTTGCTCTATGTAACTGTGCGTGTGTGTAAATCACAGATTTATATCAGATCATTTCATTGAAAATTTTAGTTGTGTTAACAGTTCAGTGTAAGAAGAGGCACAACAGAAGGAAGAATTCCTTTTGGGAAGTTGTTCATTGCTTGTGCAGGCATGGTAATCTTACGGAGCTCAAAGGAAGTAATCAGTCATTGCACTGTCGAACTCCACTTCTGGCATATTTGGTGGTTAATGGGAGATATGTTCCATGGACTTTCTTGCTAGGATTGGCTTCAAACCCATCCTCAGATGCCAGCCTCCTGAGTAGCTTGCTTCACAAGCTCAAGTGGAATCACAGATATTTGCAAACATTGGAGACTTTGACCAGCATATAATATATGCTTGATAGATTTAATGGGGCCTGTTTGCTATTTAATCAAGAGACAAAATTTCATATTAGCCAGCACTCAGGATGGGTGCTCTCCTGGTAAGAAAGAACCAATAAAGGGATAAAAGCCTGATCAAGGAGAGCAGCAAATGTCTTGGCCAATGTGATTACCTGGAATGAGACAAGAAGGAGCATCAGGGAATGAGAAATGTTTAAGGTTGTGTTTGTAAAACCCTTGATATATTTTTTTATTTGCTTTAGAATAAAACTGTTCCATTAAGGCTCAGAGGCCAATTTGGGTCTTTGGGGGCTCAATCCTTTAGGGGAAGTCACTTTCTAGCCTGTGAAACATTTAAGCAGAAATTAAACTAGGTCACCCTATTACTAAGGAAAAGCCCCCAAGCAAGACAATAAAACAAATCTCACTTGTCGGAAAAGGTCAAAGCAAGAATGAACAAATCGTATTGGGGACAAAAAAGACTATTCCCAATATTCAGTCATACAAAATTTACACTAGTCCATACAAATTCAGAGCCATTCTTAGTTTTCAGAATTTGTTCACAATCAGTACTCATCCAAGAGTCAGATATACAAACAGATTTAGAGTTCTTTGACTGGCTTCATAGACAAAGAACACTGGTAAAAGGAAAGTAGGAAACAGAAAATAATAAGGAGCAAGAAGCAGACATCAGTGACTCATGCCTATAATCTTAGCTACTCAGGGAAGCTGAGATCTGAAAATGGGTTTGAAGTCAATCCTACCAAGAAAGTCCAATTAACCACTAAAAATGCCAGAAGTAGAGCTCAAGTGATAGAACACTAATCTTGAATGTAAAAGCTCAAGTTCAGTGCACAGGCCCTGAGGTAAAAGCCCCAGGACTGGCGCACACACATACATACACACACACACACACACACATACACAAATAAGAACAATGAATAGGCAGCTGAAATGAGAACACAGCAGTCACATAGAACCACGTTCCCATGTTGTCAAGGTGATACTATCTGATGTACTTAAGATTTTTCAGTTCACTGTCATTTGTGGAAGACATTGAGGTTGACTTTGAGTCTAAGTTATATCTAAGGGTTGTGTTGGGAATCCATCCTTCTTAATTTACTAGGACTCATTTAAATATCCTGGGGAATGGTATGAGAGATTTTGTGTGGGAGAAAACTTCTTAGTTGTGAATTCAATTTATTATAGTCCTGTGACTCTAGACAGCTAAGACCAATACTATACTACTAATAAAAAATAAGCATTAGGTAATGTCCTCATCTCTGAAAAGAAACTAGGCAGAGAGGCAACTAAAAAGTCCCAGGCTTGGAACATAACCGGTATGTTTTGCCCCTCACACCACTACTGTTGGCAATTCAGATACCTTTGACATAGAAGCTGAGAAGGACTGAGGGGGAGGTGACCCTGTAACTCAAGGCATTATTGATAAGTATAGCTGAGAACTCTGGGAATTTGGTGAGCTAAATATAATTCTAATAATTCCAATAATCATGAGAGGTGGGCTATCATCAAACTCATTGAATGATGTAATATATCCATTTTCAAATTATTTTTGTTCTAACATATCTTTAGCTATTTAAAACCAAAAGAGCATACAGAAGGATCACAGTGCACATTAGAATTAGACTGTGACTACTGATTCAGGGTTTCTAGTGAGTAAGTTATCAATATGATCAACCATAGACTTGAATATTACTGTAGACTGGCACATCAGAGTATTTGAGTAACCTAGACTATTGTTCTAGCAAATCCCTTGTACAATGTTTTGACTGGGCTACAATTTCAGTAAGACACTTTGTCCTAAATACTGAAGATCCTCTATCCAGTGGTCATTTGGCGTAATAGATGCTAAGGGCTTTGTAGTAAAAATAAACTCATGGCACTCTATGATGCCACATAGCCCAAGACAAAATGCACAGTGAGTAAGAGTGAAATAACAAAGTCTGCTGTAATTTTGTAGGTGTCTTCTGACTTTAGTAAAGAGCCCAGGTAAGGGGAGATTGTGCATGATGGTAGGATAGCACCTCAGTGCTCTGCAAGGAAGGAAGGGAACGTGTGCCTGAGTGAAGCATTTGATTCCTCCTTTTAACCTGGGAAAATTACATGGTGACATTATTAGCTCCAAGAAATGATCCATCCCTCTCTGGGAATTGTAACAGTACATGCGAGCACCATTATTGCTCATCTAGGCATCTCAGAACATATACAACAAATCTGTTTCCGAAAAAAAAGAATTAACCACTTGTTCCTCATTCCTATATTGGATGAACTTGTCCTTTGACAGTCAGGGTCCACTATTCCTACAGAGAAACCTTCAAGAGGATACCAAATATATTTAAGATTTTTAAACAAATCTGAGCGCCTACTTCAAAGGAATGATTATTTGACAAATGATTCAAGCAGAAAATACTGCTGTTTGTAATTTTAATGGCTTAGTACAGTATGTCAGAAAATAATGGTAAGCTGTCATATTCATGGTTTAAATATATTCTTCAACTTCTTAAAATTGCCTTAACATATATACGATTGTACGTTCAAGGCAGTTATTTCAGACTTGATCTCTGAATTCAGTTACTTTTACTTCCTTAAAGATAACTTCAGCTCTGTAATTCCTATTAAAAACCCTTACACTGTTGAAAATACAGGGAGTTTGGATATAGAACCTCAGGCCTGTAATTCCAGCACTCAGGAGGTAATGTAGGAGGATCTTAAGTTTGAGGCCAATGGGCTACATAGTGCTACCTCACAGAGAGAGAGTGGGGGGGGGGGAAGGAAGGGGGAAGGGGAGGGAGAGGAAGAGGGAGGGGGAAGGGAAAGGGAGGGAGAGGGGTAGAGGGAGGGAGGAGGGGGGAGAGAGAGGGAGGGGGAGGGAGAAAGGAAGAGAGGGAGAGAGGAAGAAAGGAAGAAAGGGTATAGAAAGAGAAAATGTAAAGAAAAAAAGCGTAGATTAGACAAGATTCCCCAAAACACTGTAAACAAAAGGAAAATAGACAATACATTTATATCATGAATAAAACTAGAGTTTGTCACAGTAAAAGAAATTAGCCAAGCACCATAAATGAAATAGCACATTGTCTCATTCATTTTTATGGAAAAAATTTTTATCTTTAACCAGAGGCTCACCAGGGAGGGACAAAGGGTAAAGATTGATGAATGAATTCTAAGTTTTCAATAGGAATTAGAAGTTTTGATGAACACTTGTAAGTTAACTACACATAGTATGAACTCTGTATTTCAAAACTCGAGAAGGAACTATTTTGAATGTCCACATCATAAAGAAGTGGTTGCGGTTAGAGATGAGTGTTCACCTTAAGTATTAGACAGCAGGCGGCAGCAGCAGTATTCTGCTCCCTTGCCTTGCTGTCCTAGTAAAACGTTGCCTTGCCTTACTCTCTGGTCAAGTTCCTTTATAAACCTGCACTCCAAAAATCCATAACAAAAGGGTGGCCTGTGTGGGGAGAACTGGAATTTCTTCTTTTTCATGTTAGAACCTTAGTAAGGACTTGCCCTTTGAGACAGCTGTGAGCGTCAGGGTGACTCCTTGGTGAGGCTAAAAGGTTTCCTCTTGGATGTCTGGAAACCATCATCCTTCAGGATGAAGGACATGAGAGAATGACTCTCTTCTTTCTATAGAAACATGTGGCTGTCTATCCAGGGAAACACTGTAGTGGGAAAGGAAGCATAACTGGGATTTGAAATTAGGGCCTTGTACTTGCCAGACAGGGGCTTTGCTATTTGAGCCATGCCTCCAGCTGTTTATTTTTTATAGAGGGTCTTGCATTTATACTCAGGTGGGCCTGCACTATAATTCTCCTATCTATGCCTCCCATGTACCTGGAGTGACAGGTATGTAACACTATGCCTAGCTTTCTCAGTTGTAGATAAGGTCTTACAAACTTTTGGTCTAGTCTGGCCTAAGACTTCAATCCTCATATTCTCTACCACCCAAGTATCTAGATTACAGATCTGAATCATCAGGTCTTGCCTCCATTCTCATTTTTTTCATATGTGTAAAAACAACAGAAACAAAACTAACACGTCCTGGAAGACAGTCTTTTCACTGTGTTCCCTGGGTATACTACAGAAGAAACCAGGATCAAAACAGCCAAGCTCCACTGTGTATAATCTGTATAAGTTTGGTTTATTTAATCACATCTAGCAAACTTAAGGCTTCACTAACTTCACATGCCAGATCGTTCTCATTGGCACTACTGAGGTTTGAACTCAGGGCCTCATGCTTTTGACACAGACACTCTGTTGCTTGAGCCACAGCTAAACTGGTCTACTTGGATGCTACCTAGAGCTTTGCTGATTTCTGAGCAAATATCAAAATCCCATACCTCCTATAAATGGCCGGGCATGTGAGATAAAAATCTAAGCAGTGCTTGAGAGCAGGGCTGGGATGAAAAGTGTGTAGACTGTGTGGATGGCGGTAAATGCTGATCCTTCTCATCTGGACTCAGCAGCCAAGTGTGAAATGAAAGCAGAAGGGCAGCTGAGAGCCAGAGTGAGTGGTGAACCAAGACGTTTATCCTGAGTTCATTCAGTGCCATCAGCATAATTGATTTTCCCATAAATGTGTTTTATCTGCTCCATATGAAGCCAAATTCTGGAGGCTTGGAAACAACAGAACCTCTAAGCATTTGGAATGTACAGCAGCCCAATATAAAGTCTTCAGTAGGGTAAAATGTAGGGCTCAGATGAGGTATGATTACTCAGAGTGAGAGATTTCAGAAGTTCTGAGCATCTTTGGTTTCCAGAACCAAACACTCCTACTTCCTGTTCATGGTCCATCATATTTATAGGTTTATGTGAGTCTACTAAAAATTAATTATTAATTAGATGAGTGATATGGAAAATAAAAAGCAGTGAGTGTAGTTTCAATGATTTTGTGAATTTAACCTAGAAGCCTTTCATGGTAAAAGGATTATCACCAACCGGAATGTCTAAACAACATTTATAACAATCAAGTTCCTCTCGGTACAAATGTTTTTATGCCTTTCCCCTGGAGACACAAAATAAAATGTTTCTAGAAATGAAACTCACATGAACATATCAGATTAATATCTGGGAGTGTGTAGATGGCCTCTTAATATACTCAATTCATTACAGGGTTCTTTAATCATGGTTACAACCACTGGCATAAACTTACCTAAAGGAAGCCATGTGCAGAGTATTCAATATTTTCTCTTCAAAGCTTGTGTCTTAGAGTTGCTTTGCTTTCAAGTAAACAGATTCCAATCCAAGTCCATCATAGCACAAACTTTAATGGGGTTTGTCTAACATCCAGGATATAATTTCAGGTAAACATGGCTATAAAATGAATTGCATACAATGGATCTCATTTTCACATTGACTTTCTCTCTGCACCAGAACTTATGTGCTACCAGCAGTGGGGTACAGAGTCAAAGCCCATAAGTCTGAAGGAAAAAAAAAAGAAAAAAAATGGAGGCAGGAAATAGGGACCTGGTTCTACCCAGCTTGTGTGTGATGTATGAATGAGGCTTGTTCTAGCTGCCTGTAAAGTAGGAGATTGGGTCTAAGCAATACAAGCCTTAATAATAGAAGACATTCTTTGGTTTACAAATGTGTCTTGAGTGTTTAAGTTCCAGAAAAATCTTACTTCCGTTAGATAATTGGTCCTTGATTGCCCATGATTGGGTCCACATTTGATTTCAATTTTGCTTATATTTAACACCTTTATTAGGCTTAAGTGTCTTTATCTGGTTTGCTTTGCTTTTGCTACTTTTGTTAGCATATAACATATATCTGATGTGGTTTGGGGGCTATCTATGCTTTGTGCTAGCTGCTGCTTTTGCTACTTTTGTTAGGATAAATTCCATACACTTGATAGAGTTTTTTTTGGGGGGGGGGGCTATGTAGGCTTTGTACCAGCCGCATTCAGAGTTCCTGGTCTTTGAGACTGGAGTCCATCAGTTCTCTGGCACTCCAATAAAGACTCGCAATTTGGCCTTCTAAGTGGTGGCTTCTCTGTTTCTCATGACTGAGTGCCCCTACAACACCTGCAGAGAGGTGGTCTCCTAGAGAATTCTCTTCATTAATTGTGGGGTCTCCTATTCACATCTGCACATGAAGATCTTCTCCCAGTGATGTTTACTGCATCTACTAATTGGTGCCTCTTCCAAATAAAAGCCAGCACAGTAGGGATATGCAGCTGGGTGCAAACCATGTGCTCCCGCTATCCCGCACTGGAAACTGCCTGTGCAGTTCTCTAGAGTTAATCATTTCCAGCATTATTCTGTTCCTCGTCATGGATTGTGCAGATGACTTATCAGAGAACAGCTCAGCTGTTTGACAGCCAGGCAGTGTGGGCTTGGTACACCGTGAGCACACCACAGGTGTTTCCTGCAGCAGCTAACAGGTGTTTGCTAAACAGGAGCGTGAGAATCGTTTGTGTGGAAAGACACTGCAAGACTGTCTCTGTGAGAGATAACCACCACCCCGCCAGAAGACCCAGCCACAGAGGAACAACAGGAGGAGGTGGAGGGCCTTTCTACCAGCTGTGCCGCCACATGCCAAGTGTGTGGTGTTGAGCAAAGCCTGTACTTTCTCCCAGCCTCAAAGTCCTCATCTGTAAAGTAGGGTTTGATAATACCTGTTTTGCTGGGTCCCAGTGATTCAGGCATATAATCTTTGCTACTTAGGAGGCTGAGATCTGAGGATTTCTGAAGCCAGCCCAGGTAGGAGATTCTTATTTCCAATTAAGCATCAAAAAGCCACAAGTGGAGCTGTGGTTCCAGTGGTAGAGCACCAAGCCTTGAGGGAAAAAAGCTAAGGGACAACGCCTATGCCCTAAATTCAATCTCTAGTATCAACACATGTGCACACATACACACATGTAATATAATAATAGTAATACCTGTCTTACATGTTACCTGGGTGATTTGCCAAACAAACGTCATTTTCCGTCTCTTTTGTATAATAGTTGACTAAGCTTTGTTTATCACATTCTATACTAGAATACAATGATTAAAACATATATTTTGTGTAATATGTACATTTGAGTATATAATGCACACAACAATATGTAAAACGAAAAGGAAGCTTTATACAGTGTTAGGAATAAAGTAATACAGCCACTATGGAAATCAATATGGAGGTTTCTCAAAAAGAAAATTTAAAATAGAAGTATCTTACAATTCTGCTCTACCACCTCTGGCATATACACAATTCATTACAGTTGGTTTCTTCCATTACGACAGTTCTGTAACCATTGTTACTACTGTTGACATAAACTTCTTACCTAAAGGAAGACATGTACATAGCATTCAATATTATCACTTCAAAGCCTTTGTTTTAGAGTTGCTCACTTTACTAACAAGATGCCCAAAACTGTAGTTACTTTTTTGTTTAGTTTACTGCCAGTGACTTGAAAGGGGCCTGACACCACATGTGTAACTATTACTACGTGTACTGCCATAGCAAAGTAGTGGTATTTTTAGGGGTAACTTTTGCCAAGGCATACATTTCTCCTAAGTTTAAAACAGAATCCTAAATTGATTAATTAATGTATTTATTTATGTTGTGCCTGTACTGGGACTTGAACTCAGGACCCCAGGCTATTGCATGGCCTTTTCACTTAAGGGTGGAACTCTACCATTTGAACCACACCTTTACTTGTAGCATTTTGCTGGTTAACTGGGGAAGAAGATTCTAAGGACTTTTGTGTTCTAGTGGGCTACAAACCTCCATCCTCAGATCTCAGCTTCCCTGAGTAGCTAGAATTTCAGGCATGAGCCACCAGTGCTTCGCTTAAGAACTCTGACATTGAAGGAAGAGACACACAGTGAAGAGTTGGCCTCTGGATTCTGAAGAGGCTATATTTCCATTAATTAACACACATATGCAAAAGATATTGCCACATTCCAGTGAGTATTTGCACCTCACGCTAACAAACAGGAATCCTCTTCTTGAGACAAAGGAAGCACAGCCAGGGCTCTCATTCTAGAGGGCAACCTAGAGTTGATATAGAGTGTGAGAGCCTACTCTGGGAGCTAAAAGGTGGGATAATTTCCCCCAAATCACTCACATTTTTTTTTGCCAGTCCTGGGCTTGAGCTCAGGGCCTGAGCACTGCCCTTGGACTTTCTCAAGGCTAGAGCTCTACCACTTGAGCCTCAGCACCATTTCCAGCTTTTTTTTCTATGTATGTGGTACCGAGGAATCGAACCCGGGTCTTCATGCATGCTAAGCAAGCACTCTACCACTAGGCCAAACTCCCGGCCCCATCACTCACATTTTTTTTGAATCAGAGTTTACTGTCCATCTGGCTGAATGTTCAAATCAAGCCATCTACATCCACCAAGGTTTGATGGAAGGCTTGAACTAGTATTCCAGGGAGCTAAAGGTCAGCATTTTGACCCACAGCTCCCACAAAATAAGATTGTAATGAACAGAAAGCAAAACCTGATTGCCTGTGGTTTCTTCCCCCCCCCCGCCTTTTGCACCATTCCACCATCTTACCACCTTTCATTCTGGTATGTCTCCCCTAAGAACTAAAGAGAGGCCACTGGTATTTGTCTAAAATGGTTTCTCACTATGATACATGGCTTTCTGTGTTTTAGAAAACTCAGGAAAGATGCTTTGAAGTGTCCCAGCATGATGTTCTTCTGGAGTGTTCCTGTGTGTGTGAAAATCACCAAATTTAATCTAATTGACCCTGTCTGCTTGGAAACATGTAGATTTTTGGTGTATGCATGGTATTCACTCATTAACAAGGCAGAGGACGACAAAAAAGACTATCCTTAGCATGAGAGTCTAAGGGCCAAAGAGAAGCCCACCTCTTTGATGTCTACTTTTATCCATTTTGAGAAAATATATTTGACAAGGATCCCTTTTTCTGAAAATAAGGCTTTTGTATCTGCACAGTGCCCCATTGTTCGAAGTCAGGTTGCCAAGTCAAAATTGGGGAAGCTCTTTCTTTCCCACAAACAGATACAATATGGGTGAACTTGGACTTAGTCCAGGTTCCCTGAGTTGCCTGTAGCTGTGCCCTCCTAGAGGTAACTGCAGGGTAGCCCAGTGCACTTGATTAAAGTGTGACTACTTCCCTGACCAAGAACTTAAGAATTTTTTTCTTTCTACCTCTGTGTGTGTGTGTGTGTGTGTGTGTATGTATATATGAGTGTGAGTGTGTGTGTGTGTGTGTGTGTATGTGTGTATGTACCAGTATTGGGATTGGGTCTTCAACTCCAGACCTACTCCTTGTCACCTTGGCTTTTTCATTCAAGGTGGTGCTCTCCCATTTGAGCCATGCCTCCACTTCTGGCTTTTTGATGGTTAAAGAGAAGACTCTCACAGGCTTTTCTACTCAGACTACCTTTGAATCCCAATCTTCAGATCTCAACCTTGAGTAGCTAAGTTTACAAGCATGAGCTACTGGCAGCTGGCTTTTTCTAGCTCCTTTTACTTCCACCAAAGCAAAACAGAGAAGATAAGTGTAGGGAACCCCACTTTGACTCTCCAGAGCGAGCTTTGCCTATGTCCACTTCTGTCCAGTGTTTAGCCATTGATCAGCTCTTTCAGGCTGCTTTGCTTTTTCCCAGCGAGTGCTTCTCTGTGTTTTTGTTTGTTTTCCCCAGCCAAGCTGCAATAGCATGCATCCACTGCTGGTATCCCATGTCTGAAATACCATGCTCTGTTCTGTCCTCAAAAAAGCTCATGATGGTAAGGAATATGAGGCAAGTCAGAGACTGTAGGACACATGGGTATTTTCTCTGGAGTTGGAGCCTGGGGTAGAGGAAACATCACAGATGCGTGGCACATTTGACGGGGAGGCACGCGCATGCATTTAAATCATGCTATATCTTCCTTTTTTACTGATGTAATTGTGAAATATGTTCTTTTTGCATTCATAATTAGGGGGTGGAACAGATGGTGAAGGCTTAGTTTCAAATAATCTGTCATTAAAAAAACCTAGCTCACTGGTAATTCTTCTTTCTAACCGAAGGCAGGTCATAAGAAAAGACTTTAGGGTGATTTTTTCCCCCTGCTTCTCTGGTAGAAGGTAAAAGAAGGATCTGCTCATTTCACAGTGGTTATAAACATGAGAACTGTCCCTAGAATGTTGCTAGAGTAAGATGTCCCTGAGAAGTGGGCTGCCATGGAAAATGCTTTTGGAAAAAAAGAAGCAGAAGCAGAGACAAAACTCCTATGACAAATATAAATCCATTTAGCACAATGCATTAAACATTAGTATACTTTCAATCATGAAGCTGTAGTTCCATATCCTGCAAGGAAATAACCTCATCACTTGATAAATACTGTTAGAGGCTTTAGCTTTTGGGTTAAGAATCTATGCTGTACACTTTGTATGTTACTCTGATAGAGGGGTGGGGGATATAAATTATAATTATAGGCATTATTATTCATAGATGCTTCAGCTCCTGACTTCAGTAGCAAGCCTCACGCCACACGTGTACCTCATAGACCTATTGGGATGTGACAAAGGAAATATCCTATCAACCCTGTCTGGATAGTCAACAGTTTTCAGTAATAAGAAAACTGTCTTGATAAATCAGAAACTTTCGTGTCTTTAAAACGTCTGCTTTACCGTTTCTTTGACCATTTTTGTTCTCCATGTGCTTTAAGGGAAACAGATAGATTTCAGCATGGCTTTATAATAAATCTTCTCCAGGAGGGGCTAGCATTAACATTTGTGTAGCTTCTTTTTCATCTTAATCCAACCTTAGTTAATAATCAGAAAATTCTACATAGTGGGTAAGAAGATGTAATTAACCCTTTGACCCCAGAATCTTAATTGGCCCCTGTTGAAAACAGTGGGCAGTTAAAAAAAATTAAAAAGTAGCCTGCAGTGATTGAATAGCACAGTATATAATAGCTTGCTAAATTCAAAAAAAATTTTTTTAATTCCACAGAACTTTCAGATTAATCACATTTGGTTTCCAAGACTACTGATTGAATGTTTCCTTCCTCCTCCCACCTTTTTATGTGGAGACACCCAACTGAAACCAGTGTTGATACTACACTTCCAAATGTTCCGAGCGGACAGTTACCCATGCACAAGGAAAACCTTGAATCTGGGGTGATGGTGGTATGTCCAGGAACTTTTCAATCCATTTTAAGACCCATCTTCACCCCATTTCTCCAGTGAAAGATAATCAAACCTGAGCTATGGATATTTATCTCAGAGTAAAGCTAAATAATGAACCAAGCCTTAAAAGCAAGCAAATATTCTTAATTAACCAGGCTTTTCAAACTTGATTATAACTAACCACAAGCTTAACTACTTGTTCTTCCTCTACTAAACTGGCCATTATTTTTAATTGAACTGACTGGATGTCGTTGAGTCATGTAGACATAGACTCATTTTAGTCTCACTAGGAAACTGGACCATGTGTGAAAGCTTCTATTTTTTTTTTCAAACAAAACCGGCCAGTTCTTAGATGGCTGCTGCTTTATAGTGTCAGATGTTTTGCCTCCAGATATTTCTTTCTCATGATGGTGCCCCAAACCTCCTGTAATACTCTAGTAAGCACACAGAGTCTGAACCTGATGATAAAAGTCAGTTTCTGTTGGTGGGAAAAATAAAGGATATTTTTAGATGGCTGTGATACATCTTTCCAGGAAGAACCGTACACACTTGGAAAGAATGAAAATATCCACTCAACTCTGATAGTATAACTGCCAGAATTTCCCCTGCCATAGTCGAAATCTGTGGTATGGAACTCACTGAACACGTTTTGGAGAAAGTAATTTCTATCCCTCTTAATCATTATGGAATATAGTATGTGATACCAAGGAGAGTATATTGGGAGAACTAGATTTCATAAGTCTCAATTTTTTTTAGATGCTGGCTAGACAAAATTCCAACTTAGACTTTGTCTCACCATTGAGAAATTCAGTTAGGTTTGCAGTTGAAGAAGCTAACAGAAAAAAATACATTCTAGGAGTGTAAAGAATCTGATCCTGGTTCTACTACTAGCTGGCTCTGATCTTAATCAGACTATACCTGTTTCCTCACCTGTAAGTAAAGGCCATCTCTATGTTGGTTCCATCAGTTCTTTCTTTGGGAGGATGGCTTATGCAAGGTTTTATGATTGGGCAGGAAGCCATGGCTGTTACATTGAATGAAAATCATAACAAAGCCCTGTTCTCCAAGAAAGGGTCAAAGGGAGAGGATCCCACAATCTCAAGTCATCTTCTACATGCTGAAGAGCTACTCTTCTCAAATTTCTAGAAAGGACTCTCTCTCTCTCTCTCTCTCTCTCTCTCTCTCTCTCTCTCTCTCTCTCTCTCTCTCTCTCTCTCTCTCTCTCTCTGCCTCTCTCTCTCTCTCTGCCTCTCTCTCTCTCTCTGCCTCTCTCTCTCTCTCTCTCTGCCTCTCTCTGCCCCCCTCCCCCCCTCCATCTTTCTCTCTCTGCCTCTCCCTCTCTCCTCCTCTCCCCCTCTCCCCCTCTCCCCCTCTTCCTATTGCTTCAGCTATACTGAAGTGAGTACTGGGTTCACTGTACCTGAAGCCAGCACAGAGGTCAGTGTATAAGGCCCAGAACACGCAACAAGTTACATATGCCCAGGTCCTGAAGGGACTGGGGAGGGGAGGGGGGGTGGATTGACAGTTCTGACAAGGGAAGGAGCCTATACTTAGTGTTCAGGTTTTTTTTCTCCCATATTTGGTTCTAGAAAAATGTACAGAGTAGACATAATGAGGTGACCTCTTAGGGAAATAACTTGGTGTTCTTGACATTTGAACTCTCTTCTATGCTTAGTGATAGGATTTGAACAAATCATTCAAAAGAAGTGATAAAACTGCTTAAGAAGTCATAGGCTGCTTCTCAGGGTAAATACTCTAACTTCAGAAATGCTGTGAATATTTATCATTTCATTAATTCACCCATATCAATTAGAGAATGTTTATTTTTAGTGGAAAACCGAATTAGTTATTGAGTCTGTCTGTCAGGATTCAAATCCAAACTCCAAACACAGGATAGGCCTGTTGCCTAACTTTGCTAAGTATCAATTTCCTTGTGTATAAAATGTAAATGATAATATAATTACTTCTTATGATACTTGTGAAGACTTGAAAAGACAGTACATGCAAACTGGCATGTATTGCTTAATAAATACACCTGTTACCATTATACTCTTAGATAACAATTTATCTAATTTGCTTTTTGTGAAGAAATATAAATTTTGAATTGTTTTTCAGAACTTAATAAACTAGAGGACAGGGTTGGATATCACCCACAATGTCTGACCAGTGTTGGGCAGAGAAAAGTGGCCACTAAATATGGAAAGCCATGTTTTGTGCTTATATAGAAATGTATATACACATATCTGTCAATATTCATATAAACATATAGATATCAAAGCATATAATTCATTGATCCAGTCTGTTTAGAAATAGCTAAAATAGAACCATTTGTACAACAGAGATCTGGTTCTTCTAGGGGATGTCCACAGTCAAGGGGCCCCATGCAATCAGGGCTTCTTGCTGTAGTGTCCCATGACACTGAAAGTAGGTCATGCAAGAGAAGGCAACAGGAGAGAGCAAACCTCATCACAAGGAGCCCACTCCTGAGACAATTCACCCACCCAGTGAAAACAACAATCCATTCATGAAAGCAGAGCCTTCTTGACCTACTCACCATTTAAGGGTCTTGCCTCACAACACTGTTGCCCTTCTGTGTACATGCATATTAAACAGAATGTTCAGTATTTAGAGGGACTGAATTTACTGTTTGGACTTGAAGGCTTATTTATGTATTTATTTTTGTGCCAGTACTGGAGCCTGAATGAATTCAGGATCTCTCTTGCTTGACTCTCATTTTCCCTCAAGGAAGGCCCTTGATCAGTTGAGCCACATTTCTACTTCTGGCTTTTTGCTTATTAATTGGAAAAAAAGGATCTTATAGACTTTTTTCCCCAGGCTAGCTTCGAACCACAATTGTCAGATGTTCACTTCCTGAGTAGCTAGGATTACAGGCCTGTGCTACCAGTCCTGGTACTAAGTTTTACCTATTTCTTCCATCTTGCTCTATTGATAAAAGTGTGTTCTTATTGTTTCCACGTGTGGGAACAACATATGTGATACATTTGTGTGATTTCCTGCATTTGCAAATTCACAGGCTTTGTCACTGCTAAGACTTAAAACTTCTTTTACTAATGCAAACAGCACTTACACAGTCCACCTTGTTCAAAACAAATGATATGGGTGATGGAGGATGAGCAGTGATTTGAGTGGTGTGTAGTGGGTGGATTCCTTCCTGGAACTACGAGTAGCCTTGTACATGCAGAGTGCTCTGAGGTTCCAGGAGCTGTAGATGTGGCTCTCCTTTCTTCTTTCATTTGCAGGAGTTGTAATGGAAAGTAGGCCTATCACACTGAAGCTGTAAAGTAAGGCTGGGGGTGGGGGGAACCTTCTTAGCAAGAATAAGGCACTCAATTCAAACTCTTTTAGCACAGAGTTTTGCTAAACAGGATTACAGTTTGTAAAGATCCAGCCCCGTAAGCATTCCCTCCTAATGTATTGACTTTTGCTGTTTGTTCTAACTCAGTAGGCCCTTGGAATGAAGAAGACATGATTTTTTTTTATTAATTTGCAAATTGCTGATGTTCATAGTAGCTCAATTAGTGGTTTTACTGGCCCTTGATAGGAAAACATTTTCTTCTCTTTCACTTCATTACAATTTCCATTCCTGTTCAGCTATTTTAATAGAGAATCTTGCTGATTTAATCTCAGTAGCCACTGAATCCCCCAAATGAAGACAATGTCTCATAAAATCAGCATGACGTTATTTTATCCATGAACATAATGTGTCTTGATCCAAAAGGCACGGGCATCAGGAAGTCCCTAAATAAGAAAAGCCTGTAGTCTTCAGCTGTTTAATTTGCTCGTGTATAATACTATGCTAAAAGATCTTTGGAGTTTCATTACATACACACAACACACACACACACACACACACACATACACACACGTCTTAAATTCCGTGTGTTGTTATGTATTGGTTGTCTTATTAGGCAAATCCCTATCTGTATATTTATTGACCTGTTTATATGATTTGTTTTCTCTTGCAGTCTCTGGATGGCTTTGTATTTGCACTAAATCAAGAAGGAAAATTTCTGTACATTTCAGAAACGGTATCCATCTACCTGGGCCTCTCACAAGTAAGTTGAGCAATTTAAATTCTTATTTTGACTGTGTAGAGGTTCCTTCAGCCTCATGTTTTTCTTTTTATTCTTTGAGGGATATTCTATTTAGCATGAATGATCAAATTTCATATTTCAGGGCCTTTCTTCCTGCTAAGTCAATGAGAAACCTCAGTGCTGAACATTCAGAATAAACTTGGGCTCTAAAACTTCAATCCCTCTTCCTAACTACTAAGGATCATTATTAATTTATTGAGAACAAATGAAGTCCCTTCCCGTGGTTGTTTTGAACTTTGAAACCTCTGTGCCCAGTAGGAGAGGGCCACACTAATAGACCTTCCCTTGTGTCCTATTACTGGATGTTTATGGAGTAACCTGCATTATCCTGGGAGCTGACACATTGGCAGGAGTCATTTGGAGTCAAGGAATGCTGAAAGAGACCATTAAAATGTGTTGCAGGGAGGGTTCCAGCATGGTTATAAGTTGCCGCCTTTGCAAATGCTTCCTAATGCTGAAAGACAATTTCATAAAGTAAGACAGCCTTTCATTGTTTGCCGTTTAATTGCTCATGTGTGTTTGTCAGAAGGTAGATGAGAAAGAAACTGGAGTCTGATAGGGTGAGGAATACAACCTGGATGTCAGGTCTTGCTGCTACCCCTCCCCCACCTCCAAACACAAACATGTCAGTTCCACTGGGTTCCATGGACAGAATGCCAAAATAGCGCACAGTAAGGTCTGCAGTTCAGCTCATTATCCAGATGTTTTCTCCATGAAAGTGCTGAACATCTGGGTATTTGTACCAATCCAGGTGATGGGCTGAGTTTAACACTTTTTCTCTGACCTGGTTTAGAGATCGAGGGATTCAGCTTCGTGTGTGTGTGTGTGTGTGTGTGTGTGTGTGTGTGTGTGTGTGTGTGTAGAGAGAGAGGGGGGGGGAGAGAGAGGGAGAGAGAGAGAGAAATCAGCCAAGTTGATAATCAACCTCTCATTCCTTTACTCCTTGGAGCTAAAGATGGAGATAAGATTTGCTTCTCTTTTCTCAAGCAATCCCACCCACACCGTGAATGCTGGCACAGTTCTAGGAAATCATCCAGCACAGCTCGAACCTTTTGGCTGCTAGTGAGTTTACTGGGTGATAGCTAAATCAAGAAAGACATGAGGAAATAATAAAGAGAGATTTGGCATTTGAGGAGGACTAGGGGAGGAGGAGAAACACTGCCAAATTTGATTATTTACTGTTGAGAATCCAAACAAGGGGTGCAATCTCATTTGCACTTCCTCAAAGAACATGCAGGCTCTCCACTGTAACATGTTATAGCAATTCTGTTTTATGTGTGGACTTTAGGAAACACAATGACAGGAACTGAGCTATGGTTAACTCAGTATTTATATTGTTGTATCTCACTGAAATCTCTGATTTGGTAATAGCTTTTAATAGACTCCAAGCCTCCTCTGAGTCTGCTTGGGTCCTACTATTGAGAATCTCCCTTTTCGAAATTGGTTTGCCACTACGTTATTAAAATACTGCATAGTACAGAAAATACCACTGTTTCTTACCCAGTGATGCCTCTGTTTCTCTGTTTATGCCGAGTACCCAACAAAGTTTAATAAGCCAGTGAAGAAGAAGGATGAATAATTAGTTTAAGCAGGTAAATGCTAATTAGGGAACTCCTGAAAGCATCCATTATGTGCTAGCTCCAGACACATTTTCCTGCCCTGGTTAGTAGTGTAATCCAAATTCTGTCAAGGCAACTGCATTTTCTGTAATTGAGATGTGTATGTTTGCTTTGCATAACAGATGGCTCTGTATGCTTAGACTGATAGCTAGGAAAATAATAATTGCATTATTCTGGCCAAAAGAATATTAGCTCTTGGGTTTTGGCCATTTCAGTCAGTGGTCCTGCCAGCAGAGCATATGCACATATATGGATTGGATTTTCAAGGAAATTGATGCATCTGGAATACTGTGGCCATCTGAAATATCATCTGTTCAAGAAGAATTTGGCTTTAACCCTGTGCTGCTTTCTCCTTAAATGCAGTGTATTTCTCTTTCTCTCTTGAAGCCTTCAGTCCATCTTTCTTCTAAAAATCTAAAACGAATAAGTGGTGTTTCTACAGAATAAAATCACTATGTGGAAATTGTAGACTACCTGGCACTATCTGTCCAATCAGATCCAACCTTCATCTGAGAAGACTTTTTAAAGTGCTCAACTAGTCAACATCATGACTTACTGGGCTAGACTACGGTTGGCATGTGCAGTGGCCTCTCCTGGAGTGGGTGTTGCCAAGGATGGCAGATTCATAGGCACAAGCAAGCAGATTAAAGACAGAGGGGGTTAAATGGTCTCCCACTTGGAAAGATAAGAAATAAGTTGATAAAAAAATAGCCTATCACTGATGGCCCATGTCTATGATCCTAGCTATTCAGGAGGCTGAGAGCTGAGGATTGTGGTTCAAAGCCAACCAGGATAGAAAATTCTATGAGTTGCTTATCTCCAATTAACCAGTAAAAGACAGAAGTGGAGCTATGGCTCAAGTGGTAGAGCCCCAGGGTTGAATGTGAGGCAGAGAAGCTGAGGGAGAGAACTGAAATCCAGAACAGCATAGTATAAAATGGAAGAAAAGAAAAGAGAGAGAAAGATACATTTTTTTTTACTTGCTTTCTTGGTTAAATACCATGTTTAGTTCCCTACCACTCAGCCTTCTTAGAAAGGAAGAGCCCTACCCATTGATGCTGACTTGGTTTGCATACACATTAAATGAGTCATAGCAGGTGATGGCATCCAGAGCTCTGAACACAGCTCTCTTCTCTATAATGGAATTGGCAGAAGTGAAAAATAAAGAAAACAGAATGAGTCCCTAATGCTGAAAATGTAGCCATGATATGTGGCCAGATTTTATGAAATTGCTTCCAAACATAAGGGGCTTAATCACCAGAGAATTTTAAAAAAAAGCATTACATGGTAAATAAAAAGCATTTGTAGTTGATATAGGCTTTTAAGGCTTAGAGAAAATATTTATGTGTTGGCTTATACCTCTTCTTTCCACAAAGGATTTGAAATAAACATATACAGTAAAAGCAATGTCAAAATAGAACAGCATTATAGGGAACAGGGATAAACAGAAATGGGTAATCTGTTACCATAGAATAGGAGAACATAGATTTATTCTTATAAAGTGAAAAATGAGTTGTCTAATAAGGCCTCAGCTGTAGCTGTGAGCTTCCTGGTAAGCAAAGCAAAAAGAAATACAGTCAACCATCAAAAATTTTTAAAAAGCATTGCTCCTCCAAGGAAAGCAAAGTTTTCCTAGAATTGCAATCAGGAAATCAGTCTCATAGAGGATTCATTTAGAGCCTGACACATGTATTGTGTCTTATGATTTGCTTCTATAAGAGTCTACTTCTATACGGCAATGCTATAATGATCCACTGGCAAACACAGACATGTATGGTAAATCTTATGTGCTGGGGAAATCCTCTGCCCCTGAGCCAGGAGCATACTGCAGACTATTTTGAGAATGACATCCTGTTCTGTAATCCAGACAGTACCAGATAATTTAAGGGCTTTATTTATGTGGCTTCTAGTCAGGTTTCCTTCCTCCTCATTTCCTTCTAAATCCTTATGAGAAGTGTGACAGTGGGGTTCCCAGAGGGAGAAGACTTGGGTTGCAGTTAACCAAAGCATTGACGGGAAACTCTGAAAACACTTTGCCTTGCAGGTCAAGTGAAGGAGGTGGCAGTGCCCTCTACCTGTCCCAGAAAAACAAGGTACTGGAGTCCTGCCTCCGACCAAAGGGGATTCGGCACTTGTTATTTTAATGGCCACGGTGTCACTAGAGAATTCCCTGTGTACCAGCTGAATGAAGCCTCTCAGGGATTGTATTTTAATCACCCCTCACTGCTTCCAGTGCCAGTTATTGCTCTGCTTCCGGCCATATCCCCACCCTCCTAGGAGACATTTCCTGGAGAGTGTAAGCCAGCCAGGCCGAAGCTGCACACAGATGCAGAGTGGGTTGTCCCAAAGCCATCTGCTGAAAAGAAGCAGTGTGGTGAGGATGTAATGAAGGCTAGAAGAGGTGAAGGTGAACGAGGGTAAATGATTACATTTTGTTATCCTCTCTTGAAACCAAAATGCATGCAGATATATTTACCACAAACCCCTCTCCACATCCTGTCTTTCATCTTCATGGTTTAGATTTCTCTGCATTTGTTATATAGAATGGCAAATAAAATTACAGCTCCAGCACACAAGTACAAGGTCAAATAAATGACAGAGCTCAGTCTATTTGTGAAGCTATTCTGAAAGGGAACCGTAGTGCCAAATGTGGTTTATTTGAATAATAAAGAAGAATTAGATTCCCCTGATAACTTGGCTGAGGGCCAATAAATCACTGGAGGTTAAAGATGCTTTGCAACTGCCATGTCTTTCTTTTGCTTCTCCAAAGTGAAACTCTCACCTCCCATCTTCTGTTTTTCAGCACAAATCAAGTTAAGGTTAGGAGGTGTTTAATATACTTACTTCCCTATTTGTAAACCATTATCTATATAGTTCTTGAGTGGGGTGAAAAAAGAAGACATTAGCGCTCCTTAGAAGTTATCATCCTTGTTCCATATCATATGCAACAAAGCTGTGATATAAAAACAACAACCAAAGGATATTATTTCAGTCAGTACAAGGCTTTCCCATATATAGCCAAGTGGTAGCACTGTTATAGTGGATATTCTAAAAGCATTCAGTATGAAGATAACTGGAGTTTCTGTGCCAAATAAATGCAAATATTACTTCACACATCATCTCTTTTTCATACGAGCATGTCTCAACTTTAAAAAAAAAAGAAAAGAAAAATATATAATTGCCTGCAACAACCTTTCTTCCTCCCCATTGCACAGCACTAGTCTCTGTAAGTCTGCATTTTTCTCCTGTCCTAATCATAAAAAGTTCATCACTTCTAGAGGTAACAAAGAAAAATGCCCTTTTGAATGTGGAAGCTCTGAGGATTTAGAGACTATTGAGGAAAAAAAATATGAGTATCAAAATAATTCAGAAACAGTACAAGGCACAGTGGCACATTATCAATTTACAACATTTAAATTGATAAATGCTCAGTGGTGAAGGCCTACAAGGGCACTTTGAAAAGCAAAGAGCGACCTGGTGAAGAAATTGATTCCCCCCTGCCCCCCCCCAAGAAAATGACTGCATGATGCATCATTTGACTGCATGCTGTCCGAGTGCTTGACAGAGATAATCTCAGCAATCCCACGGGTGACCTTATCATGCTCACCAGGGCAACTTTGTCTACGTTCTGACTTTGTGCATGTCAAGGCTCCTCCCGGCAGGATCCTTGGGAGAGGTGGAGGGGGGCGGGGTTCCTCTGTTCGATCCAGATATTGAACTGATCTCTTTCCCTTCCACCCCCACCCTTGCAAATAGACAAACACGCCTCTCTATTTTCTTCATAATTATGAATGAGCCAGACCAAGGAATCCAGCCCTGTACTGCGTGTCTTTTTGCAAGCCCTTCTTGCCTGTGAGTTGACACAGGTCTTAGGTGATCATTTCTCAGGGATCTTTGTATCAGAAAGAGTAAATTCCCCAGCATTCTCCTAGGGTCAGCATGACCATCTGAAGGAAAACCTGATGCCTTTTTAGCTTCTGCTTGCTTGCAGACTTCCCACCCCCCTCCTCTTGTGTGAATCTTAACATAGATCCCTGAAACTATCTCAGTGCACACAACGTTAGTTTCTAGAACACTACCCTTTCTCCACCTTGGGACTGTACATTGTGCTCTTACAATTTTCAAACAGTCTGGTGATGACACAAAGCCCAGGTCCTGTATTACCTTGAGTTCTTTGCAAAAATTTGATGTAACCCACAAGATTTCTTCAGGACCACTGGTATTTGGAAAGTATTTTTCTTCAAGAGAAACATAATTGACAAATTTTATGCTTTACTTCCCCCCTCCATTGGTATTTATATATGTGCTGTCTGTTTTTCAGTCGTTGATAATTACAATTCTTGATTAGCCATGTCTTGAAAGCAGCAAATCCCTGCCTGGCGTGGCCCCCTAAAGCTAGAGTTTCCCCTCTGCCTTTGACACCCTCAGCTCACCATCTTCAACCCCTTTTACCTCCTGCTTTCATCCACAACATTAATTCTGAGTGAACAAGACGTGCTTCCTTGCTTTTGACAAGATTTGCTGCAGTCTCATGCGACAAAAACCCAACACTCATTCCAGATTCAGAAAGTAGGATTTATAACAGCATTTTAATTTAATGTTGGATGTCGAACATATAAAGAGATCACAGTAGTACTAGAGCTGAAAATTGATGCCTTTTTTATTAGTGTCCTCTCAGAAGTGGGAGATACGCTGTTTGTGCAGTGGAGCACAGAACAGCCTAGGCAGATGAATGAGGATATGCTATCTGCAAGGAATCATATTTCAAGCCACTGTCGGCCTCTATTGATGTGTTCAGAGTTGAAAGGTTATGCTAGTAAATGCCATCCGAATTTCCAGCATTAGAAATCGGTAGAATAATCTGCAGGCTGTCACTTTATGCTCAGCCTAAATGTACTGCGTGTGGATGTTTGACTTATTCTAATTCCAAATTAATTTCTTTTTACTAGTGCTTTTCTTTCTCTCCTCTATGCTCTGTGCCCCAAATGGGACTGGTTTTTAACAGGCTTTCGGGACAGGCCAATGTCTGCCAAAGAAATGTGTATCATCATGTAGCCGAATCATGTTATGCTTATTTGTTCTTTTGAGCCTATTTTACCAAGCAGTGAGCCTGAAACACAGGACTTCAGTAAACAGGAGAGTTTTCCTGTTAGATTCACTATTATCCCATGGATATACAGAAAGTGCTCTACATTGCTTGTTAATTCCTGGAATTAAACTGAGCAAGGGAGAAAAAGAAGATGCAGTTGTGTTCATTTTATGGATAGGGAAATCGCACCAACACTTTGTGAGGCAAGCTGGTTCATTTGCATGGATACAAATGGTATTTTCAGATTCATTTCAGAAGTAGAGTGCTAAGCAAAACTAAGATGGAGAAAATTTAGCCATCACTCTTAAGTCTGTAATTTATTCATTTTTAAATAATGAAACGGTGTTTTTCTGAATTAACCCATGCATTATTCATGCCAGCCTGGGCAATGTAATGTCCCTAGTTTTCTGGAAAGCAATGTACATTTCTTTGCCTGACAAAGCAGTGTTTTCTATATGGTATTAATTTAATGGGTTATTTTATTATGCAAAGTTTGAAAGTAGAGATAATTTCTGTCCATAATGTGGTGCTTATGGAGACAATATATGCAAAATAAAACCTCTCCACCTCAGCCAACTCTTCATTCTCAGTTATCCTGGGCCCTCTGAGAGGGATGAGCAAATGCAAACTGTTCATATGAAGAATAAGAAATAACTTGACCTGCTGGTGAGGAGGTCAAAAACTCGTTAAATTCATGGGAAATCCAAATTTCATTTCTATATACACACGTTCGATCTATATTGGTTTTAGGACTTACATGAGAACACATGGCCTTCATGACAGGAATAACGTGGCAACAATTTCAGTGTAATTTCAGCTGAAATACCGTCAGGAAATGGACTTAAGTTGTTTGCATAAGTTCTAGAATGAGGATGATAGCATAAAGCTGGATGCCAGTTTTTAACCACTAATACCCCATGCCCTTTTGATCTCTCTTAGACCCACTGTTTCTTTTTGTGTGACAGTCTGAAACTTTCTATCTCCTTTCCTAAAAGCATGTCCCTTTTAAAGATACTGATAGAAGCTGGCTCATTTATTTAAGGTATCTTTACAAGTATTTTCAGGAGTGTGACCTAGTGGTAAAGTGCTTCCCTAGCATGCAAAAAGCCCTGGGTTCAATTCTCAGGTACCACATACACAGGAAAAGCTGGTGCTGTGGTTCAAGTGGTAGAGTGCTAGCCTCTTGAGAAAGCTCAAGGACAGTGCCTACGCCCTGAGTTAAAGCCCGAGGATTGGCCAAAAAAAAAAAAAAAAGGTTTTTGGGTGAAGGTATGTCTAGTCACATATCTATATGCAATCTATATGCATCTGTAAATGTTTCTTTCTGATAAGTTCTTTTTTTTTTGCCTAACTGCATTTGTGTGTGTGTGTGTGTAAATAACTTCCAAAATGATTCAGTAAAACAAGCAAACCAGGTTTCCTCTGGGTGTCTCTTCCTCCTCCTCCTCTCAGCCTCTCACAGCTGCAAATTTACCACATTCCATAACAAGACAAAAATGTTCTCCTCCGCTGTTAATTTTTAATGTGCTGGCAGATTAAATCTATTGCTCTCAATAACTAAGCAGACTTTTTTTTTGAGAGCAAGAGAATGGATACAGAAGTTTTCTCTTGGTAGGAAAGAAAAAAAGTGGGCTAAGATTGGATATTTTCAAGGAAACCGAGGTCCCATAGCAGAGGTAAAATACAGACAATCTCAGAAATATGTCAGTAACATAGCTTTTGAATGCCAGGTAAAGATTCCTAGATTACATTTTGGGTTTTTTTTATTTGTTTTGTTTTTAGAGAAGCGGTGTTTAAATGAAGCAATTCTTCCTCTGTGGCTTTCTCTACTCAGCAGAAACTTGTTTGGGGGCCACCTTTAATGTTGTTCTGCCAGGAGACATTAGAAAACAGGGTCTCAGGCTCAGGCTTTCAGAAACATGCATGGTAGAGATAATTTCACACAGATTTGAGCTTTAACTTTTAATTATGAGTTTATAACTGACTGACCAAAATTTTTCTGTAAGAGATGTTTAAGTCTTGTAAAACTTCCAAAATGACCAAAGATGATTTATGTTAACAACTTCCCATATAAGAGATGGGTTTCTCCTTCTTGCCTTTGAATATCTGTGTAGGAAACCACTGAAACCAAAGTGGAATAATGGAAGGGGAAGAGAGGCAGAAAAGAGAGGCAGCGATATTCCTTTTTATGATCATTCAGAAATGATAATGAAAAATGAGATCTTTTGTTGCCATGATTTTTATTATTGTGTATTATGGTACAGTGAGGTTTAACTGGTATTTTTGTACATGTATATCATGTAGTTTCATTAAATTCATTTCCTCTATTACTCTTTCCTATCTCCACCCCTCCAGTCTCATTGTTCTCTTTTCACACCTGCATATAAAGTGCTTGCATTATATCCAACCTCTTTAACCACTTCTTTTTAACCCTTCCTGCTCCCACAAGATCTGTCAACACAGTCCTCCTCCCTCATTTCGGGTCATCATTTTATTTGCTGTTGTTTTGGGATTTTTTAGGTCTAGTTTCTATTTAGGAGAAAGGAAATATGATTTTTTTCTATCTCAATCTGGCTTATTTCTGTTAATATGATGATTTCCAGCCCCATTCATTTTCCTGCAAATGACAACTTCATTAATGGCTCAGCAATACTGTAGTATGTGTGTGATCACATTCTCTTTATTCATCTGTTAATGGTCATCTACCCAAATTTTAAAGTGAAGTTATAGTAAATGGTACTGCAATAACCATGAATTACAGGTATCTGTATTGTGTGCTATCCTTGATTACATTTATTATATATATATACATATATTTATATATATAAAACCAAGATTAGTTAGCAGGAGCCTGTGATAGTTCTATTTTAAACTTCTCATGGAACCTTTATACCTATTTCCACTACACAAATTTACATTCTTGACAACAGTATAATACGGTTCTTTTTTTCTCTCTCCCGAATTCTCCCCAGCACTTGTTGTCACCCTTCTGGCTGGGATAGGATGAAATCTTAGTGTAGTTTTGACTTCCATTTCCATTATGGCTAAGAATGTGGAATCTTTCTTTCATTAGTCATAGAAGAATGTGCTACTTCTTGTGAGAAATATCTGTGCAGTCCATTTATCAGACATTGTTTGTCAGACAAAGTTTTAAGCTTGCCTTGCCGCTGCCATGAGCATAAGGATCTTCTTAGCCTTAGTGGCCAAAAGCTACAGGGATATTATTTGTTACATAGAAGTGTGATTATGCTTTCACTCTTGCGAACATTGTCTAGGTCGCTTCAAAGGGCTACACATTCTTGTGACATCCCATCTTCATATCTGTTGGGATGAGAATGTCTCTACCTCTCTTAAGTCCTGACACAAATGCAAGGAAAATAAGGAACAAAAATGAACACCTGGGCTGGGAATGTGGCCTACCAGTAGAGTGCTTGCGTACCATGCAAGCCCTGAGTTCAATTCCTTGGTACCACATTCATAGAGAAAGTCAGAAATGATGTTGTGGTTCAAGTGATAGGGTGCTACTCTTGAGAAACCTCAAGGACAGTGCCCAGGCCCTGAGTTCAAGGCCCAGAACTGGCAATAAATAAATATCTGTTCTCTGAAATAATATTTTTTTAAACCATCAGTTTTTTAGTTCATGAATTCAAATTGGTGTCTCAGGGTTTGCCAAGACCAACAAAAGCCTAAGCCATTCCATTCCATTTTCAGAACTGTTGGGATTAATGCACCATCTATCTGGCAAATATCATGTAACCCTTCTATTAATTACAATAAAAATATATGAAAAAAAGAAAAGAAAAGCATGCAATTACTGGGGCTCAACCACCTTTTCAGTTAAAAAACAAACAAACAAACAACAACAACAACAACAAAAAACAGGGGCCCTGCAATCCTGGGTGTGGCAGGCATTGAAATCCGAAGAGTTGAACTAAAGATATTTTGCAAATGTCACAACTGCTCTGTGACACAGGGTGATATGTTTATCCCTTCATTATCACTAAGAACACCTGGGGCGGTGCTCAGGAAATCAGATAGTGCCTTTTAAAATAATTATAAAAGCATAGATTAGGGAGCGGAGGAGGGAAATAGACAGTCCTGAATCTCTGTTACTAATTTTGAACTGTTTGGGGGCATCAGCTTCCAAGTCACAGCAGTGTAATAACTGAATGCAACTGTGTGCAGTCCTGAGGAGAGAGCGTGCCAAGTATGACTATTTCTAAAAAGCAACCGCTTCCTGGAGATGAGATCCAGGAACATTCATTCTGTTTATAAAATGAAGACACTTCATTGGTGGTGTTTCTTGGTGTTAGTTTCTGGCTGGATCCATTTTGGGATGCGGTGTGTGTGTGTGTGTGTGTTAGACATTCAGTCTCTGGGGAAAAAAAAAAAAACCCTGAAAGTAGAACCCTGGATTGAGATCCAAGAAACCGAGTCCAGGTCTTCTCTCCCTGACTGATAAAGCAAGTAACCTTGGAGCAGCCTGCATCTTAATTTCTAAGTGTAAAATGAGGGGTGATTCCTGAGGCTCCTTCTTTTTAAAAGTGTATATTCACTGCAATTCCTTCATACTGGGCATTTTCTCCCAGGCACTGGGGCCAGGGTGGAGGAGGGGAGCCTGGAAAAAGTAGGCTATTTTATTTTTAACCTTCAAAGGAATTTAGTTGAGCAGATGCTACCCTGAACTAGTCAGAGTAGAAAAGAAATGATATGGCTTTTAAAGGGCACATCTCGCATATCTACTGGGGTAAAGTAATTCTGGCAATGCTTCAAAGGATATAACTTTTGATGGTAAAGTAGGTAGGCTATGGAATGAAATCACATATGGCAAGCTGTCAAAGTCTCCTACACTTTCAGTACATTTATATAAGTGCAAATGGAGCCTGCTTAGATGGAGTCCCTAGCAATTTCCTGCAAAGACTGCTTTCAGATTATCTGATATTATTTGACTAAATTATCTCTGTAGAAGCTGAGGACAACTTTTATGATCAAATATTTTGAAATTAGTTTTCCTTGTTGGCAGATTATCTGAAATATGAATTGCTCTCG
The DNA here is from genome assembly GCF_031878675.1 of Megascapheus bottae. Taxonomy (NCBI): domain Eukaryota; kingdom Metazoa; phylum Chordata; class Mammalia; order Rodentia; family Geomyidae; genus Megascapheus; species Megascapheus bottae. The sequence continues at coordinate 49,432,074 of NC_143522.1, read as the reverse complement.
TTTGAGCACTCGAAATTGAAAGGCTTTGGGTAATAGCAATTATATAAAAACAAGGGTACTGAAGTGCTGTATATCACGCTGAAGGGGATATGTTTATAGGTCAGTGATGTCAATAACTAGTTCTTGCAGATACCTCATCGTTACCCTTTTATTCTAGGCTAATGCAAAGGACAGACTGACTTTCTTTTTAACGAGGCTATTTCATTTTCCAGAATACATACTGATTTTAATTGGCTCTAGGCATTTAAACACCGTCAATTCATATGTATTACATTTCCCAAATCTTTCATAGAATATCTAAAAAATGAGAGAAGCATTAAAAATCTAAACAATTCAGAGGTATTATATGCTGATTCCACCCTCTTGGTGCTCTTTTGGGATATATTTTTTGCTCTGTGGATTTCTGTTCTTATGTGAAGGCTTCACAATATAACTATAATTGTTAGTAATGCTTATTAAACTGTCTCTATGTGATAATACAGTTCTAAGTGTTTTAGATCAATTAAAGATTGTAATTTTAACTATTGTTTGGTGCAGTGCTGTCCCAATTTTTCAGATAAGTAAATGGCTAAGTTTGGTAATACTAGTGACTTAGCTACTACTCAAGAGGCTGAGATCTGAGGATAGAGGTTTGAAGCTAGTCCCAGCAGATAAATCTGTGAAAGTATTATCTCTAATTAGCAGGAAACAGCCGCAAAGCGGAGGTGTGGCTCAAATGGTGCCAGCCTTGAGTAAAAAAACAAAGAAAGCATGAGGTCTGGAGTTCAAGTCCTACTGTAGGCACAAAAAAAGAAAAAGAGGGAAGGAAAAGAACTGAAGGAAAGAAGAGAGGAAGGAAATGGAAGGGAAGGGAAGGGAAGAAAAAGAAAGAAAGAATGCAAATATCATGCAACCCTTTTACTAATTACAATAAAAAAAAAAGAAACACAATGAGAAAGAGAATAAACAGATTGCTCAAGTCATTAAAGTAGCTCATTCCACTGGACTCCAAAGTGCTCACTATAAACCATTATCCCTGACTGTTGCTACTGGTCAGTTTTAAGTATCTAACAGCAGTGGTAGCCCAATCACATTTTATGAGTTAAGAAAAATTGAGACCTGCAGTAATGAAGCATACTTCTCAGAACTCATGAATTCCTTACATACATATAGCTGAACCTTGTGATAGTCAACATTATTGGAAATATTTCGAGATTCAGTAGCAGGATGACATTCTCCACACAGTAGTGCATGATGCTTGTATTCATGTGGCACTGGTGAACCATGTACCACCAACATGGCAGCCAACTACAGTTACCTACACAGAGTAGGTCTCAAAGATTTTCATGTCACAATTTATAGTGAAGACACATACTACAACTCACAGAGTGTGGATGGCTAACTGTGACTGGTGACATTTTTAGGACAGGTTTTGATGGCCCTTTTCCATGTGGAAAGGGAAAGTGTGGTATTCCAGCCAACAGAAAAGTCTGCAAAGATAAGACTGGGCCAGATTGTAAAGGGTGCCATTCAGCTAGGGATCTGGGCTTTTACCTTTTAGACCTTCCTTTAGGAGCTACAAGGAGAAAAAAAACAACGTAGTCTTAGATCTGTGTTCTAGGAAAAAAAGCTTATGCTCAAGAAAATTGAGAATAGAGGACACTCTCAGGTTACAAGACTGGTACATACATGGTCTAAGAATAACAGCCAAAGCAAAAAAGGTAACATGGGGTAGGTGAGTACACATGCAGAGAAGGCCATGAATTTTCTATAGATATGAACACCTTGATAACTGACCCCGTATGGCAGTCACTGAGAAGGAGGTACACTTTTAGAACTACATTTGGATTAGGACATGTAGCATTGGAGAAGCCTGCAGTCTATCCATCAAAAGAATACCCTGCAGAACATAGGCTCAATGGCTTCCCTCATTTATAATAATTAGTATAAACCTTGGACTCTCCTAGCAGAGGATTACAATAGCTCAGAACCTAAATACATAAGGCCATATAGGATGAGGCTAAATGAAAGGTCCTCCAGGATATGGAAACAAGAACCATATAATGTGTGATTGTTGTTCTTAATGTACTGTTATTTCTCATCTGTTTTGTTGTCCCTTGGTTATTCTCATATTGTTACAAGTATCTTACCTTATTACCTGTTATATTGTATATACTTTTATTTGTTTATTTGAAATAGGAAAGGGAAGTAGGAAAACAAGATGAGAGGAGGCAGTGGGAGGAAGGAAATGGGACAAAAACATGAGAAGGGGTATCAATATGTGTGAAGTAATGCACCTTCTATCTGGTGAATAGTACTGTAACCCCCTCTATTAATTACAATAAAATATATGAAGAAAAAAAAGAATAGCCTTCAGTGCTCATGAGAGAGGTCAGGCTCAAAGTCATAATTTGGGAAGTGGTTGGCAAAGAAATAGCACCAGCACCCAAAGGAATTTGAGGAGTGGCCTTGGGAGAGGAAAAAGCTGACATTTCAAGAATAAGAAAGAGGAGGTACCAAGAAAGCAATCTAAGAAATATCCATCTCACAGCCAGAGGAAGAGAAGGCAGCAGGGAAGTTGATGTAAAAAATAGAACAGAATCCTGTGAACCTTCCTTAAGACAATTCATAAGAAGTGGTCATTAGAAAAGTTCAAGAGAGAGTTGAAGAATGGATGTACTCAAAAGGGCTGAAATATTATATGGATAGGAAAAAGCCCTGGCATCTTTCAGTTAGAGGATCACCAGTAAATTGGGTATCAGTAGCATTGCTGAACTTTAAGGCTGAATGCCTTGTGCTGAGGGGCAAAAGGGACAAGTGTATTCTGGGAGTGTAGACCTGTCTTTCAAGCAGTTTGTTGGTTAAAAACAGAAGGAAAAATACTTGGAGGCAAAAGAGGATGCTGGGAAGTAAGTGGTGAGATCTCTCACTTCTGCTTAGGGAAAGTTGACTAGTGCGGAAATTTCAGTGGGTAAAGAAAGGAGTCTTCGCTCAGTGTGGGAACCCAGTTTCTCTCTGAGAAAGGTGGGAATAGAACAACTTAACCTTGATATCATGAGTCAAGCGACGTGCTGCTCACCAAGAGATGAAATAGACAGAGATACTGAAACACAGTGATACTCAATGCAGAGACAGGTCAAAGCTAGGAAGGCCAGCCATCTGCAAAGGCTAGGATAGTTCTGACCCTTTTCTGCCAAACCTGATGAAGGTACTGCCTGTTGGATGGATGAGAACCCCAAGAAATCCTACAGAGTCATGGATTCCATTTAGGACCCACACCTAAGTGACTGCTTTCCTCCAATGGAGCTCATGAGTCACCAGATGCACTCTGCTGCCTCTGACAAGTCTATGAATGTGATCAGACTCCAAGATGTAAGAATTGCATTTGTTAGCTGAAAATCTGTGTAGTACAGTGGAAAATGTGTTCTATAATATTTTAACTTTGAAGTCCCATCCTGGTTTCTGTTACTGATCCTGTTCTTTACCGCAGCTCTTATGCCAGGTGCTTCGGTCGGGTTTACCTTTGGATGTGTCGTCTCCTAACTGTGTCCTGCGCTGGGGCTGCTGTGCCCCTTTTAAACTGCTTTTGCTGTCCATACAATTAGGAAATCATTCCCCAAACAGATTATTGTAGAGGTACTGCATCTGAAAACAGTAAGCACAATGCAGTCTGTCTGTAAGGTCTCAGCAAAGAAAAGCAATTCCTTTCATTGTTTGGAATTTATATGATGGCAAAAAAATGTAAATGACTTTGAAATTTGAAAATCCATTTCCAATTCTTATTTTTAGCTGTCAGTGATTATTAGATAATATAGAACAATTGAGTAATTATTGCTGGACCTGGATCTGCCTTAGTGATGATTTCTAGTTCCTGCCGCAGTAGATGACATAGACCATATATCTCCAAGGTCATGAGAATGAAGCACACAGTGTCTTGAGAAAGAAAGAATGAGAGGAAGGGAATAAAGAGAAAAGGAAAAGAGAGAGAAGGAGGGACTGAGGAATGGAAAGAGGGAGAGGGGGAAAGGGAGAGGGAGAGAGAGGGAGAGGGGGGGAGAGAGAGAAAGAGAGAGAGAGAGAGAGAGAGAGAGAGAGAGAGAGAGAGAGAGAGAGAGAGAGAGAGAGAGAGAGAAATAAGAAAGAATAAATATGTTCCTCTAAGATCCTCCCCCACACAGCCCTCCCCAGTCCTTGCGTTCCTGAGTACAAACCTGTGGCAAACTGGCGTTTTACAAATATTTAAATGGAATGTGTAAAGTAAGCCATGATCTATGCCTGCCTGCAAAAGCAGGCCTATTAAATGAAACAAATGCCATCCGTGTCTGCTTCCAGCTGAGGTTATAATGTGTGGGCTGGTGGAGCGCCAGATTCCCTTTGCATTCGGCATCATAAACCACCCCGTTTATAGTACCGTATGAATTTGTAGAGCTGATTGTTTTATTCTATTTGAGTGTAAATTTTTCATCCCTTTCGGTTCCACCGCCATTCTCAGAGAATACAGGTTTTGTGCTGATACGATGTTTCCTAGCTCAAGGCATGGCCTACCCCTACTACTGACTGTAATTTACTTTTTGGTGTCTGTCGCCTTGAGCTTGCCTTCTGACTAGCTTGTTGAATGATGTGCTAATCCATTATATTTTTCAGACAAGTGTATCGACCAGTATAAACAGACTGGAGGGCACAAACCTAAATGAAAGCTATACTTCCCTGAATCATTTAAAAAACTACTGCTTGGTGGCTGTGTGAAATAAACCTGGCTCTGTACATTAACTAAAGGAGAGGGAGATCTCAATAAATAAAAAAATTGAAATAGCCCTGCCTGTGGGAGTTTTGCCTAAGTTTTACATGTCCACTCTGAGTCACTGCCATTGTTTTAACCATCATCAGAGTCCTCTTCTGACACAATCTGGGATGAACTCCAGGTGTTAGCAGCTCCTGAATGAGTCATTCTTCTCAGATCCTGGGTGTCTTTCACTTGAATTCATGTCCATCACTACCCTAACAGGGCTATACAAATAAAGGACAGAAGTCAGACACTCAGAGAAATTATGGCAGGAAAAATTAAAGCTTTGAATCAGTCCCTTTTGTGTCTTTCCCTTTGAAAAACATGTGGGAATGATCTTTCTTTTAACAAAACAAAGCAGGGCCAGTGTGTGGCCTAGTGGTGCCTGCCTAGCATGCACAAAGATCCAGGTTCGATTCCGTGGTACCACACGTAGAAAAAGCCAAAAGTGGTGCTGTGTCTCAAGTGGTAGAGTACTAGACTTGAGAAAGCTCAAAGACAGCGCCTAGGCCAGAGTACAAGCCCCAAGACTGGAAAAACAAAAAACAAAAAAGCATTAGGACCCAAGCACTGCAATTTGCAAGGTCAAAACCAGCAGGTATGTGGGGTGGCAGGGAGGGAGCGGGTCATACTGGAGATTTATACCTGTAATCCTATCTACTCCTGAGACTGAGATCTGAGGATCGTGGTTTGGTGCCAGCCCAGGCAAGGAAGTATGTGCTACTCCTGTCTCCAATCAAGCAGCAAAAAGTAGCAAGTAGGGATGAGGTTTCAAGTGATAGAGAGCTAATCTTGAGCTAACAAGCCACATGGTAAGACCCTGAGTTCAAGCCTCAGTACTAACAAAACATGAAGTAATGATATACTTGTCTAGAAGAGGAAATGTACCAAGCTTGTTAAGACTTGGATTTGGTCTGATCAAATTTAACCTGACACTAAGCTAGACTGTGAGAATATTGTGCTGGTCCATTAGAACTTGACCAAAGCAAGGCAATTTCCTGATGTGAAATAGGCCTCACTTTTCCCCTGGGGACTTTCATGGCTTTCTATACATAGACTTAGGAACCAGACACATCGCCTCAGATTACCAATATAAAAAACAAAACCCATTCTTCTCAAAATGCTTACTCTGCTTTCTAAAACTTAAGTGGCCTAGGATGTGTTTTTCATGGTGATTTTTCTCTTTAGGGGAAGGCACCACCCCCTCATGGTCACTTCAGCCTATGGAGAGGTTGAGATATTCCTCAGCACCTTCCTGGGCACCACCTGTATCCCCAAAGTAATCTGGGAAGAATGAGTACAAGTCTATGCCCATTTAGCAAATTCCAAAGCTAGAGTTGGGAACAGTGAAGCGCTAAGGCCATAGGATGAGTAAATGGTAAGCCAGCCTTTGTCTTCACTGTCCACTTCCATTCTGGCCAGAGATCCTGCACAATGATACAGCAATAAGCAAAGACAGATAGGTTATTCTCCACTTCATTAGGGCAAGTACTACGTATTTATCAAGAGCTACTTTTTTTCTTTTTTAATAGCAGAAATCAACTGTATAAAATGGTTTCATTGTGATATTTATATGTGTATTTGATACACTTTGAACAAATTTACTTCTGTCTATATTACTTTCTTTTTTAATATATATATATATATATATTGCCAGTCCTGGGTCTTGATTTCAGGGCCTGAGCACTGTTCTTGAGCTTTCTCAAGACTAGAGCTCTATCACTTGAGCCACATCACCGCTTCTGGATTTTTCTCTGTATGTGATACTGAAGAATTGAACCCCAGGTCTTTGTGCATGCTAGGAAAGCACTCTACCAGTAGGCCACACTCCCAGCCATATATTACTCTTTGTTAATCATCTCATCCAGCCTCTACTTTGAATAGTTTTAAGTGGGTTTTAGTGTGCTTCTTTCAGACATATTTTTAATATACTTCAATCATAATCAGCCTTTATTCTCCCCTTTCCCCACCTCCTTTTTTCTACCAGTTCGCTCTCTCAGCAGTCACCCTTTTACAGTCATATCATATATTATTATTATTAAAGTCTAGATTCAGCATATGAGCAAATTCAGCACGATTTTTCTCACCCAATATGATGATATACAGTTCCATTCATTTTTTGCAAACATTATTTCATACTATTGGATATAGGCACCACACTTTCTTGAGCCACTTATCAGGCCAACAAGTGCCTTTCTATTCCCAAATAGCTTCAGTCCCTTTAGGGACAAAATAAATTGTAATAGTAGTAACAGGAATCGAATGGAGATCCCAAACCATAATAACAACTTAAAATCCTGAATATATATATCCACCAATATGTATTAAGAGAATTGGTTAATAATCCCTCCCCTAGTAAATAACGGAACTTGCTATGGAATGTCTCCAAAGGCCACTTGTTAGAGAAAGAGTCCTTAGCTTGATGGTCATAGAAGGTGGAGGAAATCAAAGACTTGGGAACAAACTGGTAGGTTTTAAGTCAGTTGAGAGTGTGGAGCTTGTGGGATGCTGGTTTCTTGCTCATTCTATCTTTTTTTTTTCTTGGCCATTTTGGACTGAGAAGCTTACATCACACACTCTCTGCCATGGTATTCTGCCTCATCTAGAGTTCAAAAGTAATGGAGCCAATCAAATCCAAGCCAAACTCTCCCAAGGCTATGAGCAAAATAAACTTAAAATTTGATTTCTTGCAGGTATTTTGTGACACTTAGAATCATGTATAGTCACACAACCCAGCCTTGATTCTTAGTACAGTATCTCTCAGTTCTGTTTTAATTATGAACATACTAGGATGGGGCCTTGGATAACCTAGTAGAACGGTATGGCCTTTCTAGATCTTTCTAAAGGAGATTACTTGCCACTGCTCTCGTTACTACTTTGAGAATTCTAAACTCACTCTTCTGACAAGTCAGATAAACTACTGCTCTCTCCAAGATTTGACCAATGGAGCCAATAATCTATGCTATAATTTTTGCAAGAGCCCACAGAGGCCTAGCTTATATATACTAAATAAACATTTGTTGACTGAATTCCCTTCAACTTGCACAGAACATTTTGCTCATACGAATAGTTTTTCGGTCAGGGGCTTTTATGGGCCAGTCAATGCTCAACTTTATGTCAGTCTTCGACTTCATTCCACCAAGAAAAGGCCTGACTAGACTCAGCTGTGGTTTAGGAAGACTAGTTTTATTTGCTCAACCTATCCACTATGTAGTAAAACCAGCAGCAAATAGAAAAAAGGGCTATGCTTTAAAATTACAGAGGCAAGTTGAACATCCTCAGCATAATAGGAACTGGGAATGGACTTGCTTTGATTGAGAACAGACTCTGTGCCTTGCTCAGTGACAGTATCGTGAGCATTAATAACCACAGCAAGTCCTATCTGCTTGAACAACTGCTGTGTGCCTTCAACTTCTGTGAATGGTTTAATTTTTCCCTAGGAAATACTTTGAACAATCCTAAAGAGACTAAGTCTACCAACAATGTTTCAGTGGGAAATAAAAATCCTGCTATCATCCCCATTTTACCCAAAGCAATTAATACCATTTTAATGGTGAAGTAAAGATGTTTGGACAGGCTTTCCTGGGAAAATGTTCCAGGACATATTTCAAGTATACATCTTCTTCACATATCTCAGTAATTCAGACCTCATATCAAACTAATAAATTAGAATAAATGCAAGTATAAATCTCTCTGGGGTTCAAAGAATAAACCTGTATGAGTAAAGAAGACTCATATTTTGTTGGATGATTTGGGATGGGTCTGTGTATGATCTATAGGACCTCAGTATTGCCTTGACAGATTTCATATTTCAGTTCCTTGGTATTTTCACCTGTAAAACAAGAATAATTATTCAGATTCTCTATATATTATAATGAGGGATGATAAAGATTGATGAAATGTGGAGGCCTAGAATGAAAGATTCAGAATAAATGTGCTCCTGAGTTCATAGATATGCTATTGCTAATAATGGAATTGTCCTACTCAGAAATCGTTTCCTTATTCAGTTGTACATTTAATTATGAATCATCTTTTTTTTCTTTTATTTGACCAATATGCATTAGGTATCCACTCAATAATACTCCGGGGAATAAAAAGATGATGGAGTTAACTTTAAACTTCAAAAGGAATAATGTGATGAAATATTTTCCTTGATTTTTTTTGAAATCTGCCAAAGTTACCAGACTTATTCTATCTACATGAAGCCAGACATCCAGGAAAGATTGAAAAGTTCAAGCAGCACTACAGATGTTTCCCAGCATCTGGATGTTTGGTATCCTGTAGATTTACCATATGGATCTCCTACTGAGTTCTTCCGCTTTATTTCAGGCTCGCAATATTAATTTAAAGTTATACTTTGGGGCCTTTTAAACTAGAAATCTTACTAATATGAATGTTTTTCAATCATAAAGTACTAAGCCCTTCTATTTGGTAGTTCTGAAGACACAGACAGGCATGCATACACACATACACACACACACACACACACACACACACACACACACACACACACACACGGATCTAAGATATGGCCATTTGGACAAACTAGTTGGCTGTTAAAGAATTCATGTATAAGGCAAGTGGAGTTCATTGAAGCCATCTTTCTAAGGGAAGATCTCAAAGCAACAATGCCTTCTTTATTAATTGAGCCAAAAGGAAAAGCTGCCAAAGGTATGATATAAAAGCTGATGTTTCATATAGCTTAGATTTTTTTTTCAAAAGTCTTTTTCTTTTCCTGTGAACCTAATTTGGTGCTTCATAATTCCCTTCCAAGAGGACTCCAGGGCAGAAAAAGGAAAGGGAAATAATTATAGGAAAACTACATAAGGCCAGATGGCAGGTGGATTTGAAAGGCCTAACAGCGAGCTCTGGGCTTTAAACACTGGTGAGAGTGTTTTCCAATCCCCACACATGCACACACATAGCCCAGCCTGCAGACTTATAGCTCCTTAGTTACCCTCAGTCCTCGGGGCAGCACAAAACCAGGTGTGTCTGTCTGCTGCCTTGTTGCTTTACAACCAAGAAAACCATCTTTACGACCATGCAACCAAATCACTCACTGAATTTTCTTACTTGGGGCAAAAAAAAAAAAAAAATTCGTCCTTGAGTCACATCTTCAAAGCGCTCCTACCTTGACCAACGCCCCTCCCCCTGCCTTAACAGTCCCTCCATTTGGGCTCCTGTTGCTTAAATGACTTTCCATCCATACTTGGAAGAGGTGGTTTAGGAAACATTTCCTCTCCTCACCCCATGGCACATGCTAATCCACCTATGCTTCTAAGCCCAGGTATTCATCCCACACAACAAAACATCTGAACCTTAGCAAGATAAAAGCTGTCCAAACCTGATTTTGTTTCTACACAGATGGTTATGAACATGACACCAGGATATTAGTCTTAGCTTTTCTTGACAGACCTGAAAACTGGCCAAGCAGAACTGTTAAAAATTGGGAGGAAAAACTTACCCTGAAGTTTACTGCTGATGAACAACAGAGAAAACACATAATTAATGGCAATACATGTCAGAGTAAAAGAAAAATGCACTCTTCCCTGCTTTCTTGAGTCCTCGGCCAAAGGTGCTGAGCAAAGCAGATATTTCAAAGCTGAAAGGGGGATTTGTCCTCACTTTAGTGAAGTAAACATTTGGGATAGTTTACATGGGTAGCTGGTGAGTTATACCCTGAAAAGTCCCTTAATTAAAACCATGCTCTAAATTATAAATGTATCATACAATAAGAATTTAAACAATAATTATTTAGCAAAGAAAACCCACATCCATTTGTGAAAATATATCAAATGACTGAGTATGGATCTTCTCATATACTTAGATATGGATTTATAGTTATGTGTGTGCTTTCATTGATTTCTGCATTGTAAAGTTTTAAAAAATGTTTCAATGTCACTAAACATACTTTTATAAGATTAATGCCCATTTGGCATTTCTTTCTATAAAATGTGATATAATTTATTTAAGCAGGGTCTTATTGAACATTAGGTCCTTTTTAATTTTGTCTCATTGTGAACTATTTATTTTGTCAGCTATCCCTATAGCATGTGTTTATGTGTGTACCCATTCTCACAGTGAAATTCTAAAAGCAGGTAAAAGACTCTATGCATTTTAAGGAATTGTCAAACATTTGTCAAATTGGTCTTGAGAAATCCGGTGCTGACTTTCCCAGAACACTGAATTCATCTGTTCATTTCCTCATACCTTTGATGGTGCTGAATTGTACCTTTGAATTGTTTTGCATAAATCGAAAGTGAAGTGGCATACTTTTGTTTTCTGAGAGGTTTTCCTTCTATCTGCTTTAACTCTGAGTAAGGATGACCACTCAAAATATTGTGTCGCAGTTACTGAAAGGTACATGGAGAAGGAATGGGTTAGGATCTGTGCTTTACATGGTCAGTAAGAGCTGAGCCATTCACCCAAATAAACCATGGTGGGTATTGCTCTGAGCAGCCGGGCTATGGCCTGTGAGGGAGAATGAGGAAAGAAATTGAGGTAATCATAAAACTCTTTGTATTTTTAAGTATTCTTTCTCAGTGGTCAGTTTAAAAAGACATGAAATTTATTGCAGCAAACAATTTAGAAAATAATCCCCCGAAGAATTGAGTTGGGAAGGGAAAAGATGAAGACAAACTAAAGGCACATCAATTATTAATACTTCATCTAGTAGATGTTTAGGTATGCTATAAATCTGCACTTGCACAGTGGAAAATTTTCTTTTCTTCTCTTTTCTTTCTGTATTAGAGTTTGTGAGAAAAGAGAACATCATTTTTTAAAAGTAATTTACAACTGGCCCAAGAAGCATGGGGAGCATGATAGAAGGGATGACACTGATAAGAGCCATCATACTTACAAACTGACTTGCTGAATAGTAATCCCTTTGTACAAGCACTTAAAGCTATGTAGTTAGTACAGAGGGAAGCAGGTGTCAAACTTGGGGTCTGAAAACTTAAGTACAGCAATTTAAGAAGAACAGTAGGTTGAAGAAGTTTCTTTTTCCTTACTCGATACTGCTGTACTGCCTTTGAAAGACACAGCCAAAGTGGCTTCCTCATGCCCTGCAGGTTCATAAGCTCTCACCCACCAACCACCCTGAAATCTATGGATAGATCACAGGGTTCAGTGAACCGAACTTCAATTCACGAATGTCTTCCTGAAACTTTCCATTCCTGTCCTTTGTAAGTGTACATCCAAACCGTAGTGATATTAGTAGTCTGTGTTTACCAACAATAAATAAACCATAGCCATGTTAACATCACATGAACATCCCCATAGGTATCTTAGAATACCACCACTTCAAAAATACTTAGGTATCAGACACAATATTAGGTGCTGGTTTTGATTTCAGTTCTGTTGTTATTTTGTCATGAAGCTTGAACTCAAGGCTTAAGATTCCTGCCCAGGCTGGCTTTGAACTGTGATCCTCAGATCTCAGCCTCATAAGCAGCTAGGATTAGAGATGGGAGTCACTAGCCCCTGGCTACTAGCTGCTGTTAACAAATCCATTAATATAAATGCATGTGCAGTAATAAATATATTTAGTAATGTATACTCAGTGCAATAAACTGTTTGGATTCAAGCTTTCAACATTTTTGCATTGCATCCTAAACATTTTTATTGAAAAATTTATTAACATTGATTTTTACATCATATTTCAAACGTCATGTTTAACAAACAAATATCCAAAAAGGGAATCTGTAATCCTAAACTTTTAAACTTTTATATAGAGAAGATCTTACACAATATTTCATATGGTTCTTTGTCCATCGTTGTTGTATTATTATGTGTATGTTCATGAGCTGGTCCTGTGACTTGACCTCAGGGCCTTGGCAGTCGCCCTCAGCTTTGTTGATCAAGGCTGATGCTCTACCACTTGAGACACAGCTCCATTTCCAGCTTTGTGCTGCTTAATTCGAAATAAGAATTTCACAGATTTGTCTGTCTGGGCTGGCTTTGAACCTTCATCCTCAAATCTCAGCCTCCTGAGTAGGCAGAGTTACCGATGCCCAGCTTAATGTATTTTTAATATCTTCACTCCCATTTTTGAGAGATTAGGATGTTAAGAAACATCTACCCAACAGAGGAAAAGAATTTGATGAACTAACTTGTCTGAAGGATACACTGGACTTTTAGGAAACATACCCCGATTGAAGGATAGCTTAAATGAAGATCTATGGAAATATGTGATAGCATGTTTTGAATATGTCTTAATCACCATAGTTTATCTTTCAATTGATATATAAAAGATACATATGCCTGGGGTGCCTTATAAAGTTTTACACCTGATACAGTTGTTATGCTGTATAGTATTTAAATCAGGTTTAACATACTTATCTACAAAAAAACATGTATTTCTTCTTTGCAGTGAAAATTTTCGAGTGTTTTCTAGCTTTCTGAAATGCTGGCATGAACAGCTCTTGTTCTTGTAGAAACCATGCTTAGAAAATCAGTGATTTACCGTTTCCATTTCAGTTCTTTTACAAAAAGGTGTTTGTGATTACCTACAAACATGCACAAATCGTTAGGGTCCAATCTTAGCATGTGTTTGAAAGCTGTGTTGCCCTTGCACTGATGAGAACTGAGTCTATGAATGGGAGTTCTGAAAGGTGGGAGAGAGCCAAGAGAAAGTCATTCCATGTATCAAGTGCTGAAGCATTGTGCTTAAGGTAGCGGAACAGAAAGCTGATGCTTCACAGGAATACCACATGAACTTTAGAAGAAAGGTGAGTAGATTCAGACAGGGAAAAAGAGTGAACATTGGGCCAAAAAAAAAAAAAAAAGAAAATGGATATTCCTTGTTTTGTACTGCTGCTGTTTGGCTAATAGGCTGGAGATAAGTTATTAGAACCACTTTCATAAAGGACAAATTCAAAACAGAAACTTTCATGGGAAAGATGAGAATTAAGCCTTTGGTCTACTCCAAATGAGGGCTTAGAGAGAGTTTCCTTGAGTAGGGTGGTCAGAATGGTTTTTAAAGGAGAGCTATGAAAGTTGGATAGAAGGTGGAAATGACATAGATAGAAGGTTAAAAAGGCACAAAGTCAGGAGTCAGCATTTAGGACAATGATAGACCACCAGAGGAGAATGTAAGTCCTGGGCCTCCGCCCCTGTAATGGACTTCTCTACGAGGTAGTTCTGTCATACTTCTATGCTTCAGCTTTCCATCGGATACTGATTATGCAACACTGAACAACTCAAGGAGTTTGAGCCTTTGAATTGAAATAGCCTCACCATATCTTATAAATTTTGATATGTCAGAAGATTGAGAACAAAACCTACCTTGTGAATGAAAAAATATATATAATAGAACTAAATCTGAGATGGGTTCTGCCCTTACAGAAATCTTATGCTGTGTAATACCAACACAGCCTCAGAACTAATGCCATTGTTCCAATGGGTTTTCTCATAATTTCTTTTACTTTTCCACTGAGAAATATCCCAGTGTTTAATGCAATTTTAGTTACAACATGAAAGTCTCAAAATGTGGGCTTTGAAACTCAGGCAAAAATTTCAGAGGGTTTTTAAAGGACATTACATCCAGAGCATAAAAATCTGATGATCACTTTTGAGTCTAGAATATTCTTATGGTACCTTTTTATTTTTAGTTTCTAACTGATTGATAAGAAAGGATCACATCCCAATAACTGAGCTGGAAATACTAAATGATAAAATTTTCTGTTGTTATTTAGAACAGGGTGAATAGTTAGAAGGCACTTAGATAATAACATAAGGAATATTTGTTAACGCTCATAAATAAAGCCCTGGATGCTTTGTTTTCTCTTCTTTGGAGTCAGACAAATAAAACATCTTATTACCTTAAATATTTCAAGAAAACTAAACAACAGCAACCTTCAATTTCACAACAGTAAGTTTCACTAGCTGTTAAGATGGCATAATGCACACTGTGTGTGTGTGTGTGTGTGTGTGTGTGTGTGTGTGTGTGTGTGTGTGTGTGTGTGTGTGTGTGTGTGTGTGTGTGTGTGTGTGTGTGTGTGTGTGTGTGTGTGTGTGTGTGTGTGTGTGTGTGTGTGTGTGTGTGTGTGTGTGTGTGTGTGTGTGTGTGTGTGTGTGTGTGTGTGTGTGTGTGTGTGTGTGTGTGTCCTGGGGCTTGATTTCTGGGCCTGAGTGCCGTCCCTGAGCTCTTCAGTTCAAGGTTAGCATTCTACTACCTGAGCTACAATACCACCTCTGGTTTTCTGGTGGTTAATTGGAGATAAGAGTCTCATGGACTTTTGTGCCCAGGCTAAGCAAGTGCTCTATCACCTAAGCTATGCCCCCAGACCTTCTGCATTTCATTTTATTTACAGATAGGGTTCTGTGCTTTTGCCCAGAGAGCTATACCCCTAGAATAGATGAGGACACAGGCACGAGTCACCACACTGATTTAAATGTGTCATACATTTAAATAATACTTGCCGGAAAATAAGTTAGATAACAAAGACACATATATTTGGGCTATGGACTTATTGTACCTTGTCTTTATGAGAAAAAAAAGACACAAGGCTTCTATGCCCATGTGATCTTTGAGTCTGCCCTGAACTGGGTATCTTACAATGCCAGAGAAACACTCCAGAAACTCCTACCCAATGTTACAGAGAACAGAAATGAAGGGAGCCCTGAGATACACTGTAAGACAGCAGGAAATTACCCAATTCAGAGTTTAGTGACTAACCCAAATTCAGGTCTCTACTGCCAAGTGCCCTGCTCACTCCTCTCCTCTCCTCTCCCCACCCACCCTCCCCTCCCCATTCTCCTCTCCCATTTCTTCCCCCTCTTCATTCCTCTCCCTCAGCTCTCCCCTCTTCCTCTCACCCCTCCCCTCCTCTCCTCTCCCTTCCTCTCTCCTCTCTTTCTCCCTCATCTCCTATTCTTTTCCCTCTCCTTAGCTTCCTCCTCTCCCCTGTTCTCTCTTCTGGTTCCCTCTCCTCTCTCTTCATTTCACTTCTCCTTCTCTCCTCTCCTCTTCTCCTTCATCTCCATTATTTCTATTTCTCCTAGATAAATTGATTCATATGGTTACCACCTGAACATGTAAGCCCACAACTTCAGCAAATAAAGCTGTACTGGTCACTTTAAGGAGCACACACTTTAAATAAATTTAATGCTAGAACTCACCACCTTGGGCACATTGTTTGATAAACCCTGATTATCACACATTATTTCCCTATTACTATTTTGTTATTCTTTGAACAAATGATCTTAGTTGTGAATGTTCTCTGAAATGAATTTTTTCCTATCGTGTAATTACTGTTTTAAAAATAAAGCCAGATTTTTTTCATGGTTTGGGACATATACGGCATGTTTTTCTAATTATGAAGCTGCTGTCAAGCAGATCTATAAAGCAGATGCACCTTGCAAATTAGAGGCTGTATCCAAGGCTCCTATGGCTCTAAAATGACTCCTTCTCTGGCCACTGCTGTAGCCTGTGGCACTAAAAGCAGGTGTGAGGTGAACATATTGTCTCCAAGACGAAAGTTTCATCTGTAATCCTCCCAGATGCAGGACAGAGCCAAATATCCTTGGGCAGTCAGATTTCACGTTGGCATTGCTCGCTAGCAAAGAACTTGCAGAAATTGCACTATGGATGCTTGATCTTTCAAGGTTTCTGAAAACCCAAGTCCTCCTGACATAAGGACTTAGTTTAATTTCTCAACCTGTCAGATGGTTTAATCTCAGGAACTCTTCTCACTTTCCTTTTTTTTTCTTTGATACTTAATTCCTTCCGCTGATAAAAGCTTACAGATTTTGTGAAAACCTCTTCCTAATTCAGCATTATCATAACTAGAGTTTTGATGATCAGGGAAGCTAAGAGAACATTGCCTTGTATCTTACATATTCAGACTGATGACCTTGTGGATAAGATCATCTAAAGGATAGCTCTTTCTCAAAGCTCGAGTTTATTGGAAAGAAGTATTCTCTGCTTTTTTTCTTAAAAGAAAACATATCAAAATGTCTTTTTAAACAATTTAGTTAACAGGGTTACTTGAAGGAAATTCTCCTTTAGTTCAGTTTTCTTTATGTAGAAAGAGTTTGAAGAACTTTTTCAGATAGGAGAATAATGTCCATTCTCTCAGTTAAGTGGAGTCACTTGGATATGTCCTTTCTCCCTGACCATGAAAGATGGGATGGGAGGAAATTAGATTCTATTTGTAGCTGAATACTGCTTATAGAAATGAAGAAAGACAATCAATAGAAGAAGCTAACACAGCCAGAAATGGTAAAAAGCACCTTCCTTCAGACAGCAACCTTCAAATATTTCATCCTAACTGCTAATTTCCATGCTGCTCAAGCAGGATGAGGTTCTGAGATTACGTCAGCACATACCCAGGAAACTTGCCTAAAATTACTCATGGTTCAATGAGTGGCCTTGATTGCAGAGTAAGTATTCTCTGTCCAGGCCAGTGACCTTGAGTCAAAACGTGGGTTGGTATAAATCTGTAATTCCTGTCTCCAGATCCAGTCAATCTTAAAACCTCTACTATAAAGTTTTAATTCTTTTAGTTATACATTAAAAATGTCTATGAATTCTGCCTCATGTAAAATTCAAGCACCATGGCCTCCGGTTTGGGGCTAGGATGGTAGTTTCTAAAATAGCTTAGAAAACACCCATTTCCAAACATGGGAAATACATGTTCTGAACAACTTTAGAATTTAAAGTAAAAATTAGGGCTTTCTTTTCATTAAGGAAATTTTCTGTGGAGCATTTTATGATGTGATAAAGATGAAAATGTACCACTGAATTTGTAGAGGCAAAGAACACTAGAGAAAAACAATGCAATTCTTTGGAATGGAGGTGATTCAGAGATTATTAGCAAAACAACAGAACACAAGGCCCTCCAGCTTGGTAGAACACAAGTGTGCTTGGAATTAGAACAGGGCCCAAAAGCCAGCCTGCATATACTGAAGTTACTCCTTCTCAGTTTTTGTGGTAATCTCTGAAAACAAAAATAGATTAGAAGTGGCGACTGTGGATCAAGTGGTAGAGGTCTAGCCTTGAGCACAAAGAGGCATAGAGCCAGTGCCCAAGCCCTTTGACCTACCAAGAAAAAAGTTTGTTTTTTTATCAGTTCAAAGTTGAAAGGCTCACTAACCATAACCAAAAATTACCAAATAAAATATTATTTTCTCTGGTATAAAAAAAGGAGAGTTGGGAATCACAGCCTAGTGGTAGAGTGCTTGCCTAGCATGCACAAAGCCCTGGGTTCAATTCTTCTGTACCATATACACAGAAAAGACCAGAAGTGGTGCTATGGCTCAAGTGATAGAGCTCTAACCTTGAGAAAGCCCAAGAACAGTGTCCATGCCCTGAGTTCAAGCCCCATCAATGGCAAAAAAAACCCCAAAACAAAACAAAGCCATATACTGATGGCTCATACCTGTAATCCTAGCTAGTTTCTGAAGGTTGAGATCTGAGGATCATGGTTCAAAGTCAACACAGGCAGAAAAGTCCCAATTAATCACTTATCTCCAATTATCCACTTAAAATATCATAGTGGCACTGTGACTCAAAGTGGTAGAGAGCTAACTTTGAGCAAAATTGCTGAAGGACAGCACCTAGGCTTTGAGTTCAGAGAACCTTTAGCTGAGAAAGCTTTGTATAATAAAACTCCAATCCCCTCTTCTGATTTCTTTTTTTCCTCATTGCAGTCAGAGCTCTGCATGTTGTCAAAGGGAATGACATACATAGAGGTAGAGGATAACTGCTTGAAGTTTCCAGAGAAAGATAGCAAAGGACAAACTAAACTATGTAATGTGATAATCTGGGGCAACTTCTGTAAAACTCAGGGCCTAGTTATTTGGAGCAATAATAAAACAATGAGGCTTATAAACTTGAACTGTTCATTCCATCAGAGCTGAGGAGCAAATCTTCTGGTCTAGACTCATCAATGACCTAGTGATAGGAGATGCATGAGGAAGGGACAACCAAGAGTTACAATAGAGTATGCCCTTGTCCTGCACACAGATCCTCTCTGGTTTTCTCTGGGCTCACAAAGACAAAATTTTCCATTCAATCATTACTTTCACCCATTTATTTCTATATATTCCAATACATATGTTTGGTGAACCTCTACCATTGGCCAGGCACTATATAGTTGTCTTGGAGACACAGTAGAGAATCTATCAGGCAGTCTCAATATTTCATTGTCTTTGGTGACAGTCTCATTGGATAGAGATTTGTTAAAGACCTTGCTATGTCTTATGGACCTAATTTCATAGCTTAATTATACTGGTAGACAATGTTTTCTATTTACCTCATTAGGCATCTCTCTTAATATTTGAACTTTGTCTCTTCAGTTTACCTAAATACAGCCAAAGCACTCTAGAGTCTTAACTCACCATTTTCTCAGATTCTTCTCCAGGAACAGTATATACCATACATTTTAATCTGGAAATATTTAGATTGCCTAGCCAGATAAAATCCGCAGGTAGGAAAAAAATCATCCCTGGACCTCAGTACTCACAGTATATGTGTGCATGAGGAGAACCCCAGATGTGTTTTGAGAACCTCTAATAACCCAACCCTCTTACCCAGACACAGCCTCTCCTTTTATCTTAAAAGTGAGGTAGATGGAGCTCATCATACCAGTTTTCACAAAGAAGGAAGTAACATCTTGCTGACTGACCTCTGGGAGATCAGAAAGTTGTCTACTTAAATGATGCTAGCATACCAGGTTAACCTCATATTTTGTGTGGATTGGATTAAGGATATTCTCTTTGAGTCAGTTGCCTCATTCACTGTGGATCCTTAGAATTACCTCCTCCCCTTCCTAAAGGAAAACTAACTTTATTGCAGGGACAATCAGGCACACCTGCTTGTTAATTAACTCTGTGCATGTGTGTATTTTCATTTGCGTTTGCCAGTATTGGGGTTTGAACTTGGGGCCTAGGAACTGCCCTGTAGCTTTTATTGCTCAAGTTTAGCACTCTACAACTTGAGCCACAGCTTCACTTCTGGCTCTTTTGGTGATTAATTGGGAACTCTCAGGGACTTTCCTGACCAGGCTGGCTCTGTCCTAGGATCCTCAGCCTCTTGAGCAGCTAGGATCACATAAGCTTGTGCCACCAGAACCTGGCATAATTATCAGACCTTTGAAGGCGGTTGAAAAGAATATGAAGTTTAAAATGTGGTCTCTATCTTTGAAAAGCTTAAAACACAATTGGAAAAAGAGGACACAGATATATTAACATTTAAGAGATGATGCAGAGCCACGCACGATGAAATGCTGGCTGACTCACTGCTGCAGCGTTTCCGGGGAGGGAAAGAACATGTGGGGTTAAGAGGAGGAGGACATGATTGAATCTGACTAGACTGTGATGAATGAGTAATGCCAGGATCTGCTGGCAGAAGGGTACACAGGTGGGGGAGGCGGAGAAGAGGGCAACTGTGTGAGCAAATTTTAGAGATGGAGATGGATGGTGAGGTATTTTAAACTTTAAGGTCCAGAACATAGGTGAAATATAAATCAGAATTTGCATAGAGGTGAGGTGGAATCTTCTTTCAAGCAAGTAACTGAGAAAAATCTATCTTTTTGACTAAGACCAGGATTTGAAGTCTTGATCTTACATTCTTGCTCACTGGCTGATTCTCTACCATCTGAGCCACGCCTCCAACCCCATACACTGGGATATGTTAAATACCAAGCAGTCTTGTCTTGATCATAACATCATTATCCTTTTGAGTAGGAGAGCGAGAAAGAGATGCTCATTTGGGCCAAAATGACCAAACTCTGAAATCTTCATGATTTGCAAATATTAGAACCTTTGCCTCCATGTCATTTCTTATTAATAGCAAAATGCAGTGCTTTATTTTGTTTTGTTTTTCAGTATGTAAGTTACTCCTATGGCAATTGTGCAGATCTATCCAGGGAGAGTTTGTTCCTTCTTCTTATTATTTGTCACAGTGATTTAGACATGATAAAACTTGTCTTCACTTATCCACCTACTTTTCCCACTAAAGCTGTGGAGTTGGTGCATGGACAACTCATCGCAGACTGCATGCTCCATTGGAAGCCAATTAAATAGCACTTCCTAGCATCTAGTCAATGTTTGCTCTCTATCAGACATGACACTGTATGTTTTACACACATTTTACACATACTAACATACCACCTCTAATTCTCTCAACTGTTCAAGTATCAACTCCATGTTGGAGCTGAGAAAATTCAAGTTTTTTCCAAAGCCTGCATGCTAATAAATGGCCACCAAAACCCATTCTCTTTGCTTCTATTGGTTATTTTTCCATTTTTAAAAGAACTGAAGCATCTACTATAATTTATGCTACATGGGAAATGCTCAGCAAATGTTTTTAAATGGAAAGAAAGAAAGAAAGAAAGAAAGAAAGAAAGAAAGAAAGAAAGAAAAAGAGAGAGAGAAAGAGGGTGTAAGGCCCAAAGACCTTTAGTTAACAGATTCTTGTTTCAATCTTGCACATTTTTGTGACACTGAGTCCCAGTCTGTCCTCCATTCATTCTTCTCTAGCAAGCTAAAGACAATAGTGTTTTTTACACATCTCAAATCTATCCCAGTCTCTTCTTCTGTACAGTGAAGGAATTGCTACTAAATTTTTTTAAAAAGCAGGTATCCCTGCTTTTTATCATATTTAATCCAATTCCTCATCTCATCGCCGACAAAACCATCCCAAACTACTTAAAGACCTTCTCTTTATTCCCATATGAATAATAACTAGGGTTTCTGAGAGAGAGAGGCAAAAATGGATCGTAATGAAGAGCATAGATGATTATAGTGGTATTCCGAAAGAGAAAAGAGTATCCAAAACCAATAGTACTTTTAGAGTAAATCACAAGCTAGTATCTGCAATTTATTAATGTAGATGGTAGACCAACATGTTTTATGTGCTTTGCTTTTGGATTCTAGAGACAAAGACGCAAAAAAAAAATAAATAAATAAAAATCATGTCCCCAAGATACTTTTTGAAAATAGAGAAGGGAACCATTTTATTTCATTTAAGTAACAATAGTTTCCACTAAAAATTAAAGTATAGGCTTGCCTCTAATTTTGTCCCCAAGCTTATTTTCTCAGGACCTAGGCCAGGTCAGAGGCCATGTCAGAAGTCAGAAGGGTCAATACCCAGGGAATAAGAATTTTGCTCCCATTCTGTTTTGAATCTTTTATTCTAAAATATATGCGTTATGCCTCATTTACTATAAAATCTATGTTACTGTGGTATTTAATTAATGATCATTTGACCATTTGTGGCAAGTAGCCAGAAACTTGTCAGGGTTTGAGGAAAGAAGATTAAATATAATCTAATAATAATAAATAACATATCAATCGCCCATATTCACTAACAAAGTGGAAAATTTGCTAGGATTTCTTCTTAAATTATGTGTTGAGTTCAGAAATACAGTTTTGAATAATGAAAATATGTTATGAAATTCAAAGTTAAAGTATATATTTGTGAACTTAATTAGAACATAGGCACCTAATTTTTTAAATTTATGATTTGATAGTGATAGGAATGACAGGAAGAGAAAAGAAGGAAAGAAAGAGGGAGGGGGGAGGAAAAGAAAGAAATGATCATACCTAAATTTTTTTTAATTACACATACTAGACTTTAAAGAACTCTAAAACTAAATCCTATATATACAGTACGAAATGTCTGTGCCACAAGTAGAAGACTCCTTTGTATTTTCAGTAGGTACTCGCACTGAACCCTAACATTTCTTTCCTTCCCAGAGAGTGTGCTTTTAATGAACAAGGAAGCTTGGGAGAAATGAACTCTCGCAGGCCTTTCAGAATCATTTTTATGGCTTAGCTTCCACCATGCCATCAACCCAGGCCTGCTGCCTGTGATATCCCAGTTTAGCTTGAAGCCCATAAATATGGAAAGTGCAGTTTGTCACTTGTATTTGTTTTACACTTACAAATTAGGAGACACATTTACTGTAAATATAGTTAGCATCCAGAGGTTTCAAAGCTAAGAATATGCACGTTCAAAATGTCTTTGCCTTATTTATGCGGTGGCTACCACATTTGTATAAACAGAAAATTACTCCATTCATGCTTTATTACTTCTTCTTTTGTACCACAGCCTTGACCCCAGTCATCATAAATTGAGAAATAGTGGGGAACTAATGGAGACAGATGGGAATATGGCTTGCCATTTACTCAAATTGGTAAAGTAATTAACCTCAAGGTGCTGGTTTGCAAGAAAAATTGTTGGAATATCTCAAGACGTCAGTAAACAGACTCCTGCTTTAACCAGCTCTGACAACTGCATCATAAACTAGACTTATTCTGTTCAATTGACCTGTCAACGTCTTGAGTCCAAATAAAGATTTGTATTACAATGCACTTTGCTGAGAAGTGGGAGAACACCACTGCTGCTGCTTTTCAAATGGGTTGTTGTTCTCATCCTGCTATATCCCGGCCTGCACTGTCATATATTCCTTCTTCAGCCATTATAGTCCTTAGAAATCTTCCATTACTGATTCTGTGACAGCTTCATGACAGCAGATGGTAGTCATTTGGCTCCAGAAAATGAAATGAAAAAACATGGACCAGGCTGGCTGGGCTCATTTAGAACCGTAGTGGACAAGGGCCAGATCTAGATTTTTATTTATCCAGGGACATTCTGTAATGAAGCCAGAGTTGCATTGGTTGTGTTGCTTTTTTTCCCTATAGATTGAGAGTTGGGACTGTGTTTCTGCAGATTCTTATATAAATCAAAGCCGGTCTTATGATAGTGCTGTTTGACTGGACCAAAATATATTGTTTGAAAGCTGACATATTTCACTCATTCTAAATGGAGTCTCTGTCTCCTCTCATTCCCTTCTCCACTTCCTTTGTTTCTGTCTGCACCCTCACTTTCCCAGGGATATTATTGGAAGGTATGTTTGTGATATCCCATACAGTTTATCTGGAAGAGCATATATCATAGACACAGCAGGAATAATTTTTAGGCTAGGAATGTAGCTCAGTGGTTAAGTGCTTGTCTAACATATGTAAGACTGGGTTCGATCCCTAGTTCCACAAGTAAACAAAACAAGCAAGAGTAATTTTCCTGTGAAGTAAATATGTCCTTTTAGGAGAGAAGAAAACTAAGCATGATATATGGTATTTTTATTTGAAGAAAAAACCATCGATTCAGAAATAGCTCAGAGGTCTAGACTGTTAACTTTCTCCATACCTATTCCTGTGGGAAAATAGTTACAAAATGAGTGATCCCTGCCTTACTAATCCCAGCAGGGCAGCAGTCCAACATTCAGGTTGGACTCATCCATGCAGAGCTGAGCTGAGCTGAGCTAGCCCGCATTGAGAAGACTCTGAAGCACCGGTTCCTTTGAAAGGAAGATCCCTAACTTCCCTGAATAAAGTAGTCATGAAATCTATTTAGAAGAACCAGGACTAAGTAATTCCATGTTCCCTTGTCTTCATGGGTTTTGTTGTTTCGTTTAGATTTTGTGCTACAACTGAGGCTTGAACTCAGGGCTTGGGCACTGTTAGCTTTTTCACTCAAGGCTAGCATTCTAACACTCCACTTGTGGACTTTCCTCTTCAGATTGGCTTCTAACTGCAATCCTCAAATCTCAGCCTCCTTAGTAGCTAGGATTATAAGCATCACAGCCACCAGTGCCTGGCTTATGTCTTTTATATGATGAGACAAGTCCATCAACTCTTTATTTAAAGCATATATTAATGTTCTCTGTAAAGTTATGTATTGAACAATGGTTTTGTTAATTATACTGCAATCTGAGGATTTAAAATACTTCTAGTTAAGACCAATGAGATTATATTCACTCAAATGCTGTAATTCACTCCGTGTATCTGAAGACCTTTCTAGTGAAAAGAGTTGTCAAGTTCAAGGTCATGAGTTCATTCCCTAATACCACCAACAAAGAAAAGTGAGTTGTCACTATGGAACTCAATAGGAATTGTGTCTTCTCTCCTCTCTCAGGCATTTTCCTATGAGGCCAACATCTTCACATTGATTGGATCCTAGTAGGATCCTGATCCTAGTAGCCTGTTAGAAAGAACAAGTAAAGCTAAGATTCTAGTTTTCCCATTCAGCCCAGAGATGTTCAAAACTTAGAGTTCCCAGCCTACTAAATTCATCTCTGCTTCTTTGATTTCATAGCCAATACTTTTTGGGTTTACATAAAATCTGTATGTACATGCATGAGTGTATGTGTGCTTAAACAGTTTTTAACAGATCAACAATGCTGCTTTCAATTTCAAGAGTTCATAACCTAGTGCTTTCAAATCAAGGTTGAAATTTCTCAATGCAAACACTAGGTTTTGAAGAAAATGCTATAAAGTTGAAATGACCATATCTAAATTGATCTCTGCAGGATGAATGCCAAAATCACAAAGTTGCATATGTCATGACATAAAAATAACCTTCTAAAATGTTGGTGTTGGGGCTTTACCATAAGATCCATGAGTGTTTTCAGATATGGGGTTCTTAGCTGCTGGCTGCGTTATCTTCGGTGGGTGATAACTTTACAGATTGGGCATATCTTCTGCTTGTTCCTGTCTCCATCATTAAATTAACCATGAGTTAATGTGTGACTGTTAAGGAAAACACAGGCAGCATTTTACAGTGATAGCTAATGGATTAGAATGGCATTAAATATTTTCCTCCTGGCAGACATAACATTTTATAGTTTGGCTTTAAAATAAAGGGTATTTTATACACACTGTCATTTCATTCAGCTATTTCTCAGATTTTGGCACCTCCATTGGCTAGCTCAAACTTTGTATTGTCACAAGAAGAGAGAGCATTTAACCAATCACAGCCTCTTCTGAGGCAGGAACATGTTTTGAGTAGACATAGTGGCCAAATGTAGGTGAGAATCACCCCCCTTCTAAAGAGGCACCTTTCCATGTGTTTACCTGTCCACATGTCTGTTATATTTATGTGCCTGTATTTATTTGCTCCCAACCCATGAGAAGTTGAACAATTAAAATCCATTTGTTACCTGAATTGTTTTCTCCTGTTTTGTAACATTTTAATTTATAATCAGACAAGAAGAACAGATGTAAGAGTTGTAATTTAATCATTTTATTGCTATCTTTGTATATTTTGAAGAATTAGGTATTGTACTCATGGGAAGTCGTATTTTATGCCTAGTTGGAAAAATGAATAATGTAATAATATGCAAAATGTAAAGTTTTAGAACTTCACTACTGAGTAAGGCATATAAACTAATGATCTGGTTAAGGTCCCCTGTGCACCATAATAAATATGGACTAAATTTGTCATTATAGCTTTAGACAGAGGTTTCAGGCAACAGATTTAATTAAATCCTTTTTTAATATTCATACTTCTAAACTGCATAATTCCCTTCTACTGTAAAACGGAGTGCTATATTAAAACAAACAAAAACGGCAGATTACTAAATGGATATTAGCGGGAAGTCAATAAGCATTTAATTCTGGAAAGAACCCTGGAAGGAGAGGGGAGGCTTTGCACAGTTCACTCAGGAGATCACCACTCAGCTCTGTGAAGCCATTTGCCAAGGCTCCCTTCTGTTTTCAGGCTGACTTGTGTATGGGGAGGTTAATTAGTTATTTGGGGAACGCATAAAGACAAGGGGCAGCACCACAGTGCCCTTTGTTAGCCACTGAAGAGTGACAGTTATTGAAAAAATATACGTCAGAGCCCATGAGGAATGGATTGATGACACTGAGGTAGGTAGAATATCTGGCTAGTGATAAGACTTAACAAGGTTAAATAATAAGGTCCATTTTCCTGTAAGGTTCTTGTTCTGCTGTGACACCCAGCTCTGGGAAGGGACTGGAGTTTCCCCAGAACTGTAACATCTCCTAGATATTCACATTTGTAGATAAGCAGTGAAAACCCCATTCTGAATATTTTCATAGGACCATTTCTCCTATAGAGGGTCGTATTTTCCAGAGAAAAACTAAGTATTAAATCTTCAGTAGAAGAAAGTGTATGACTAGTCCATTAGCTGATGCCATGGTCCTCTTTGTTAAATAACCAAACCAAGTTCCATTCTCCAAAGGCATTTTTTTGGCTTTACTTACGAATGGAATATGTACATCTAACCAAAATCTGATTTAAAAGTCCCTTAATGCATTTTATTCCCCTGTGCTAGACTTCTGTAGAGCCCTGTTTTCTGCTCCTTAACCAATTTTTTCCTGCTACAGTAAGGTTCTTTGTCTATGCATCATGGTTTATACCATTCCTATCATCAATACTTGCTACAGATTTGGGATTAGAAGTATAAATGGAATGGATATGATTTGACATATGACAAATAACATTATGAATTTGATGGTATAAAGTAACACATACAAAGTGAAGCATGGCTGAGGGAAGCAAAGATCTGAGGATGGTAGTTCAAAGCCAGCCTGGTCAAGAAAGTCTATGAGACTCTTATCACCAGTTAACCGCCAGAAAAACCTGAAGTGGTGCTGTGGCTCAAAGTGGTATAGCACTATCTTTGGATGAAGGGCTCAGCACCCAAAGTTCATGCCCCACAACCACCACCACCAACAAAAGAAGCACATACAGTAGCTAATCTTACTCTCAAATTGTACAGATTTTAAAAATGGGGGAAAAATCTTTACTTGACTAATATATGGTTCTACAGATACTAGATAGCAATGGCAAAGGAAGTTGTACTACCCTGACAGAAATGGCAAGAGATACGAAGAGATGTCATCCATATTTTTTTCCTTAAAGTAGTTCATATCCATTAATAAAACAAAAAAATACAAGCTCTGAATCAATTAAAGAGCAGTTTCAAGCAACCTAAGATTAAAGACCAAATTATAGAGTTAGGCCAGCTAAACGTCTAAATGGTATAGAAAAACAAATGGAGGTTGCTCAAGCTGGCAAAGATTTCCTGGGCGGTGAGAGGATTTTGGAGATAAAGCCATCCGCACTGCTGCATACAGGGATAGGCTCTGACTTTTTCAGGTTTTAGCAGAGGGGCAGTAGGCAAATAGGACACAAGAACCCAGTGCTTCTGCCCCACTTCTGGCCCTGTTGGCTGGTACTCGAAGAGCAAGTGCTGAACGGGTGGGTCTGGCTCACAGAAGCAGACTCCCCACACTGAATTTATGTCATGAAACGAGTTCACAGTTGATAATATGGTCCTGAAGTCAGGAGAAACGGATTCATTTTCATTTTCCAGGACTACCTTTGAAGTTGTTGAGGGAGGATAATTATTTTCCCTCTTCAAAGTATTTTCTCACATCATTTTCCTGGAAATGACAATCGGGCAGTGCCCCAGGTTGGCAAATCCAACCTTAGCTTGATGAATGCAATTTTGAACACAGCCCTTGATTCAGGGTGAGTTTCCATGGCTCAGCTTTGCAGAGTGAATTGTCATACCTCTCTGGCAAACCATTTCTTCCTTCAACTTTAAAACCAGAAATGGGCAGGGGTGGTCCCAGAAATTTGCAAGGTGGAAAACCAGCTTAGAGATGAAAATGATACTTAATTTCTTCTCCTCAATGTGAATGAGGAAATAAAGACATCCGGGGCTCTTAATGACAGATATCTCTTTGATTAATTTTCTTAAGACATGTAGGTACAGGCCTACAAACCAAAGGGGTCTCCTCTAGGACTCACTAAATATGTATGCTAAAGCACTACATCACTTTCTACAAAGCAACTTAGATTCAATATGTCCTTTAAAATACATTTGATCAGCAGACTTGACTGTTAGAACTCAATTGCCACTTACTGGAAAGGAAAACTTGATTCTATCATATTTAAGGAAAGCATGAAGGCTTCTACCTCCAGCCAAGAGTAGTAAGTTTTGATTTGTTTTTCCACCTAAAATGCCCAAAAGATACAAACAATATATTTGGAAATACACTTTCCAAGTTACTAGAGATTAGGCAGTAAGGTTTGAACAAGTGGTTCAGTAGTATAAACCTTAAAATAGCTACAAAAATACTAAAGACATACAGCCAATTAGCCAACATGTTGTAAAAAGTAGTATAATAAAAAAAATCTACAAGTAGTCAGAAAAAAATAGGAAGAACAGACAGAAGACACATGAAAAATAGAAAATAAATGGCAAGATGGTAGATTTAATCCTAACAATATAAATCATTATATGTAATGAAAGTAATGGAAAGACTCACAGTAAAGGGGAGAACTTGTCAGATTAAATAACATAGCAAGACTCAAGTATATGCTGCCTACAAAAAAAAAAAAACTTCAGAAAAACATACCTTTACAAAGACTTCAGATAAGGTAAAGTATGGAGAAAGATAAATACCTATGTTAACATAGCTAATAGGCTATATAAATATGAACCGAAGTATTTCAGAGCTAATTACATAATCATGGACAACAAGGTAATTTCATAGAAAAAGGTATCATTTCATAAAAATCCAAATTATTTATATCCTTAGAGAATTTTTAACTAAACTTACACACACCATCTAAGACAGACATTCTGTCTGTCTTATATGAAAGCATATATCCACACAAATATTTGTCTTATATGAAAGCATATATCCACACAAATATTTGTCTTATATGAAAGCATATATCCACACAAATATTTGTGTTAAGATTTTTTTTGCAGTAGCATTGTTTGTGAAAGTACAAAACTAGAAATAATTTAAATGCCCATCACTTGATGATGTGATATATCCAAAATACTACTACTACTACTTTAGTATTCAATAGAAAGAAATTCTTGATGTACATTATAAAATAAATGAACAAAATAATTGTGCTTGGTGAAATAAATCAGGGAAAATGAAAGTATAGATTACGGTTGCGTATATTGGGCTCTCCTAGCAGAGATTTACAATAGAACAAAACCTAGATCCTAGATACATAAGGCCATATAAAATGACACTAAATGAAAGGACCTCCAGGATATAGAAACAAAAGCCATATAATGAGTGATCGTTGTCCTTAATGTAGTATGTTATCTCTCATCTCTTTTGCTGTCCCTTGGTTATCTCATATTGTTACAGTATTTCACCTTGTCATCTGATATATTGTATATGTGCTTGATTGGTTATTTGAAATTGGATAGGGAAGGGGGTAAACAAGATGAGGGGCAGGGATGGGGGGAGGGAAATGGGGACCAAGACATGAGAAAGGGTATCAATGTATGTGAAGTAATGCACCTTCTATCTAGTGAATATAATGTAACCCTTCTATTAATTACAATTAAAAAAATATATGGGAAAAAAGGGAAAAAAAGATTCTAGAAATGCACATTAAGAAGGTGTGTCAGAAAGTGAACAAGTAGTTGTGTGGAGGTGGTAGCCAGCCGGTGGTCAAGAAAGGTGAAGGGTACATTACAAAGATCCAGGAACAATAGAGGGTGGTGATCGGTATGTACAATCTGGGTGTGTGAAGGCTTCACTGGGCTAGAATGCCAAAATTTATGAAAACTGTACATATGTACAATTGGTTGGATGGGAGTTATAGACCTCTAATAATATCATTAAAATATATAATGACTAGCCCACTGATAACCAAATATTCCTGAAGATATCTAGAAAATTTTAACATTTTAGCTCATGTTCCCAGTATCAGTATCCTTTTAAGTCTATTAGCGTCAGTTACACACATCTGACTATATTCTACAATCTAGCTATATCTTTATGTCTTACTGCTATCATTTAAGAAAGCTGTACCTTGTTTTATTACAGTGATTTGTATGTGTGTAACTATTCACTTCAGTATTAAGAAATTAATGTCAAAATATTCAATATTAAAAATACTGAAAAACTAAGTTACAATCTTAACTAAAGAATACTTCTCAGGTGGTTGTGCTATGAGAATTATGGTTCTAAACCAGCCTGGGCAGAAAAGTCTGTGAGATGCCTATCGCCAGTTAACCATCAAAAAGCCAAAAGTGGAGCTGAGGTAGGAGTGGTAGAACATTAGTCTTAAGCAAAAATAAAAGTTCAAGAATAACACCCTAAGTTCAAGCCCTAGCACTGCATGCACATGTGCACATACACTCATGCAGAGAGCTATTTCTGAAAGAATCCTGCAACTCACAACTATAGAGAATATTGCAAACTAGTGTACTGAGTGAGACTCTTAGTTTCCACCTGTGTTCAGGGTAATCTTTCGTGAGGCCAGTCAAGGACAGCCCAGCTGAGAAGCCGGTTAAGAGGTTAGCACACTTCTACCCATAGTTGTCTCTACTGCCTACCTACCCTTAGCCATCCATCCACTGCCATGACAATCTCAGTCTCTTAGAGTCTCCTAGCTCAGGGACAGCACTAGAGAAATGTGCTTGAGGTCCACATCTGTGTTATTCCACATGTCTACCTTGGGCTAATCCAGTCTCTTGTGAGACCACAGCGAGCATTTTGCTCATCTTTGTGGTACCAGCCTTCTGCTCAGCATCATTTCAGTACAGAACTATACCTGCCACCGCTATGATCTTCATTCTCCCACCAAATTATCCTGATGGGTTTTAAAGGTTTGAAACATTACGACTTTTTTCTAGTCCAATTTCCCCCTTTATATAAAGGGATACTGACAAAATGTTTAACCAAAGAGGTGTTAAGAACTTTCTGGCATGACTGTCTCTGTACAAGAAAACATTGCCTCGATGGTACCAAAGAGGACATGACACTGATGTACTGAAAGATGGGTTTTCGGTGCAGCTACAGCTTCCAGTCAACTGCTATATCCTCTATGTACTTTGGAAAAAATTTTATGGCTCATGGGTTATTCTTTCTAACCAAAAGTATTTGTGCCTTATCATCAGTTCCTGTCTAAACTCATAAAGGTAACCATATTTTCCCCACTAGAAGCAAAAGAGAGAGAGAAGTAAATTGATGAAAGCAAACTGAGGGTCTATATTCTCTTCTCGGTGGGCTTGGCTTCATTAACATTAATGGGTGTTACAAGTGCATCAAGAAGCAAGTTCATCCCTAAGATGTAAGAGATCCAGCCATTTGAAATTAGCCTTTGTGGGTCTCCTGTGTTCCACAGCACCAGGGGCTAATTCTTATTCTTTTTCATCTTTCCCCTTTCTTCACTGGGCACTGATGCCTCATTACACACAGTTCCGCCCACTCCACAGTGCTGAGCCCCTGCCTCTGGCCAGCCCAATCAGGAGCTTGCAAGCCCCTCCCCCAACTCCCCACATGTCCCAGTGCTGGGTAGGAAGACATGGTTTGGAGCTAGGACTTCAAATTGCTCATCTTCTTATTTAAGTCTTTATCTCTTTAGCCAGTCTCCTTCTTTCCCTCCTTCTCTTTTCTTTTCTCTGTCTCTCTTTCATTCAGTAGTTGAACAAAGAGGCTTCTCCTTTTCTTTCTTTCTTTTATTAAATAGTTGAACAAAGAGGCTTCAACATATCAATGTATAAGTACAAGGCATCTCTGCCTACTTGGAACAGCCTTGGGCCTTTTATGTCCTAGATTAGTGATAAGGTGAAATGGCCCCCTCCAAAACAGTGTTTGAAATCATTCTGGGAACCCAGGAAGAAGAACAAATGAGCCCAGAGCCTCTCTCAAAATTAGAAAATAGACATTTATTAAACTACTTAGATCTGCCAGTCCATGGTTTGTCCTTCCACGTCAGCAAGTTTAAAAACTTAACCATGCTTTTCTTATGTGTAGGGAGTGAATAAATAATTCTACTTGCCTAATAAAGATGATTTTCATGACATTTCTCCCCATCATCCCCTCATGGCACCCAGTTTGACTGGGAAACAACCTACCACAGGGTTTTTTTCATCTCCTTTTCCCCCATAATTTTGTGAGAAGAGGGTATTTTCTTCCTGACACCCACAGTTAGTGATATTCTTAAATGAACAAACTAAGACACATGCAACACTTTGTTTCTGTCTTCCAGTGATTTATAAACCACTTGCTAATGTCTGAAAATGTTTTAACAGGCAATTGTTGATTGCTATGAAGTGAGGCTCATAAAAGCAGTGCAGATAGAAAGAAATTTCATTTGCTATTTCTATATTTTTTGTACCTTGCTGAGAAATGAAACTTGGCTTTTAGACATATTCCTATTCTCATCGCAGTATCAAACTAACATCGTTTGGTTACTGAGATTAGTGACTCAGATCCTAAATGTTTTTCCAAATATTACATCATGAATTACAGAGGAGCTAGAAAAGATAAATTGGTAGCAATGTTAAATTTTAGCAGACTGAAGTGTTTTTTTTCCCTTTAAGACTTACTCTCAAATACAAAGAACTATAGGACAGCTTACAATTTTCTTCTAGTCAATTACTGCTATTTTATTTTTATGTTGTCTGTTCTCAAAATCCAGAGCAAGATGTATATAAGAAGTCTTTTTTCTGCATATTTTCTGATTCTCAGCTCACAGGCACTGAATTGTGGCTTCTAACACTGTACTAGTGACTCCTTTTTCCTGAATGCATTTGAATAGATGGGATAAACAGGAGGCAAAGGCCATAGATATACTTTCCAAGGAAAACAAAAGTGACTAGTTCCCATCATGAGTGGCATGGGTGGAAATATTTTGCAAGCTATTTATGATAGAAAAGAGCTGCACTAGCTTAAAGAATGGCAGTTGTTTCTTAATATTAGGAACATAATCAACAGGCAATCCTGTGGCTGTGGTGGTTTTGTTTTTCTTCTTTGTTATTATTAAACACATGTCTGACAATGGCTAAACTTTACATACTTCACAAAAAGGGAGATTGTAATGAACAGGTAGATGCAGTACTTACTTTGAGCAATCTTTGAGGTGTTAAATGCAGAAGGAAAGAGGCATTCCTAACAGAAAAACTCATAAGTACTCCAGAGTGCTGGCTGATGCTCTACATGCTTCTAGAGAGGCTGGATGTCTGTTTAAAACCATTTACTCATTTTCTTAGTGTGTATTTTCCACTCCTTAGAAAATACATGTAGTTGTCTGTGAAAATAAATTTCTCCGTGTGTTGGGCCGGGAGTTTGGCCTCGTGGTAGAGTGCTTGCCTAGCATGCACGAAGACTTGGGTTCGATTTCTCGGTACCACATACATAGAAAAAAGCCAGAAGTGGTGCTGAGGCTCAAGTGGTAGAGCTCTAGCCTTGAGAAAGTCCAAGGACAGTGCTCAAGCCCTGAGCCCAAGCCCAGGACTGGCAAAAAAAAAAAAAAAAAGATGAATAAGGTACCAGTGACTCACACCTGTAATCCTAGCTACTCAGGAGGTTGAGATCTGAGGATCACAGTTCAAAAGCCAGCCAGATCAGGAAAGTCCATGAGACTCATATCTCCAGTTGACATCCAAAAAGCTGCAAGCTCACACCAACAAGACTTCTTGTATAGGTTTTGTTCTAGCCTTGATCACAAATGCTTAGAGATAGTGCCTAGGCCCTGAGTTCAAGGCCCAGGACTGCCACAAAGAGGAAGAAGGGAGGGAGGGCTGAAGGAAGGGAGGAAAAAAATGTTGCTTTACCAAGTGTTTCTGTATTCAAGTAAAATTAGTCATATTGCATTCCCCCCCAAATAACAAAGGAGATAATTATTTTGCTTTCATGAAAACCTGTGGGGAGCTGCGAGGGCCGCGCCTTAAAGATGGCACTGGTTTCCGCCTTCCGCCATCCCCAGGGCGAGTGCTCTCTGTGAAAAACAACTCCTTATATGGCTAAGTTTTGGCTTCTGGCTTGCTTCTGCGTAGTTGGCCCTATCGGCATCTCCCACGTGGCTTTTCAGGACTGGCCAGGCGGAGGTCTTATAAGACCGGGGATGGTCCCAGGGAGGGGAGAAGAGAAGAAAAAGGAAGAAGGAAAAAGGAAGAAGCTTGTTAAGGGTTCCTGAATAAACTACTTGGAGAAGAATCCTGTGTCGCGTCTTCCTTGCTGCTCGAGGCGGAAGCGACAAAAACCTATTTATACTTAAGGTATCAGGAAAAGACCTTAAGAGGAAGACAAGATCTGCCCAGGGTTGACAGATGGGACTAAAGGACATTAGTGCCCACAGACACTGTGCCCCCAAGTTTGTCATCTACTCTTCTGATCTGTGTGTATCTCTGGCAGTGAGGAGATACAGGGAGAACAGTTGCCCCAGCAGCAGAGAATGGAAAGTAGAAAAGCTACCTGTTCTTGCCTCTGCAACAGGTTTGTCTTCAGAGTGGTTTTGCATACCCACCTGGGGGCCACTTCCCCCCACCACTCCAGAATCCTCTCAACCTTTCTGCTCTTCACTGGTACCAACAAGACTTTTACCTCTCCCATCGTATCTGCTTTCTGGCAGATGTTCCATGGCAAGCTTACAAAACATTGGTGTCAAATTCTCTCTCAGAGGGATTTTAATTCATCTGGCCTTAAAACATACTATTATTGAAAAATAAATATATTTACCCCTTTGGTTTTATTAGTGCTGGGGATTGAACCTAGGACCTATCTGCTAGAAAAGGGCTCTACTACTGAACCCCAGTGCTTGTGTGGTGTATGGGGGAAAGCAAAGTAAGTAAAGCTTGAACTGAGAATCTAGGTAGTGGCCCTTAACTTTTGCACTCCAAGTTTTCATTCTATCGCTTGAGCTATACCTTTACTTCCAATATTCTGGTGGATAATTGTAGGTAAGATTAGTGAACTAATGAACTTGCTTGCCCTGGCTATCTTTGAACTGTGTTCCTCGGATCTCAGCCTCTTGAGTCACTAGGATTATAGGCATGGGCCTTTAGCCTCTAAGTATAGGCTAAGTATACTTTAAAGGCTCTTTTTTTCCTATGTCAATTGTAGGTTTGAGAATGAAGGGTGAATGTGAATGCTTGTTTATTTAAAAATAGCCTTAATATGCTTCTTTCAATCTTTTACTCAGCAGAATCCCAGAGAAAAGTCATTTCCATCATTTTCCTCTTCCTTTCTTTATCTTGTTAATTACTGGGGAAAGAAAGAGGGTTTTAAAAAGTCTCATTCTACAAAGCAGGTATCCTAGAGCTTGCTGATTGTACTTGTTTTATAATTTGTAAATATATATATATATATATATATATATATATATATATATATATGGTCACTGAAAGTCTAATTTAGTGCTAGGAGCCAGTGGCTCACACCTGTAATCCTAGCTTCTCAGAAGGCTGAGACCTGGAGGACTGAAGATCACAGCCAACCTAGGAATAAAAGTATGAGAGACACTATCGTAAAATAGCAAAAAGCCAAGCAGGAGGTATCGTTAAAGA
This sequence comes from Megascapheus bottae, assembly GCF_031878675.1. Classification (NCBI taxonomy): domain Eukaryota; kingdom Metazoa; phylum Chordata; class Mammalia; order Rodentia; family Geomyidae; genus Megascapheus; species Megascapheus bottae. The sequence goes on along the minus strand of NC_143522.1, from coordinate 49,396,215 downwards.
AAGTAGTATAACACTAAGCTGAGTGCCAAATGAGTACCAGGCTCTGAGTTTATCCCTGGTACTGGCTAATAAATGAAATAAATAAGGAATAGAGGGGAAGGAAAGAAAGAAAAATAAAATTCAATTTATATATTAATTATTATTTTTAAATTGGCGGTCATTCCAATGTAGGTAAAAGAAGAGAAATAGGAGTTTTGGATATCCCACAATCCCCCCGCATAGGAGGTGTGGGAACTAATTCACTGAACAGCCTGACCACAGAACACCTGCTGCTGGCCCTCCAAACACAGCCTTTCAGGAGAAAGATCACCTTGAGATGACATTTAGAATCTCTGGAGGTGGATCCAGCACCCAGGGAACAGATTCTCTGAGGAGTCTGAAGGACTGCTGAGCCCTGAGATATGAGTCTCCTCACTTCTCCCCCAGGCCCTCCCACACCTCCTGCCCTACCTTTGCAGTCTCATCATGTTTCAGGAACCACAGATGCGTTCTCTTCCCTTCCACACTGCCCCTCTCATACTTATTCACTGCATCTATATTTTGTGATTCCTAGATTTGAACTCAAGGCCTCGTACTTGCTAAGCAGGCGTATTTCCATGTAAGCCAAGACTTCAGCCTGTTTTCTTTAGTTATTTTTCTGGTAGGATCTCATGCTTCTGCCAGAGGCTAGCTTTGAAGCACAATGTTATACCTACCTTTACCTTCTGTGTAGCTGGGATTACAGGTAGATGCCAGGTATATACAGGTATATCTAGTTTTCCTTTCCTACTTCTTTAACCAGACCTGAAAGCTTCCCACGTTATCAGGCTACACAGAAGGAAAAAACAAAGATCCTATCTGAAAACCTAAGAAAAAAGGTTGTAGTTGCAGCCTCACGTTTGTTTGTGTGTGTGTGTGTGTGTGTGTGTGTGTGTGTATGTGTGTGTGTGTGTGTGTCTGTCTATCTGTCTGTCTGTCTATCTGTGTCTGTGCAAATATTACAGTCATTTCATGCATGTCGAGGAGAAAAATTATAAACTACTCATGATCAGATTGAAGGGTATTTGTTAAGCAGCTTTGAAATGGGACTGCTTTGGGTGATCTACCACTGCCATAAAGTTCTCAAATGTTTATAGAAGACTCTAATTGTAAATTAGGCATGAGAAGCTAGAGTTTTCTGCAGAGAGTTTCACACCTAACCTGGGAAGGTGTAATATATTAGTGAGTAGAGGTGGAAATCCTCATTTCTGTTCCAAATTTCCTGTGGATACCCTAAGTGGCAACAGGGAGAGAAGAAAAAGAGTACTAGTGAGGGGAAGTTAGCAGGGTAAGGGGCCAGGCTACTACAGGCCTGACACTCAAGCCAAGCCCTTTACAGAGGAATTCAGCCTAGTACAGAAATTCCATTTTTGGCCCACTGGGGTCATGGATGTGAGCAGTAAAGCAGTGTTCTCGATTCATTGATTCTATGAGGGTCAGAATGGACTAGCAAAAACATACCTAAGTCATTTCCTAATCAGTTTACCCTGACACACTAAATTCCATGAACAGAGACTTTAAGAAGGTAGTTTATTTGAAAAGTGAGCCTTTTTCATATTCAATCACTCCAAACTTAATTTCAATTACTCAAAATTTAGAGGAATACAGAGGTGGCCAGTCATTTCTCCATTGAAATTTCCAAGGAATTTGCTTTTCAGATAAACCACAAGGATCAGTATTGTATGGCAAAGTGAAATGTAAGAGGTGGCATGGGAATTATAGGGAAATAAGTCATGAAAATCGAGAGGAGATTGGATATAATGGTAAATTCACAGAAGAAGGGTACATGAAGACTGAGCCTTGAAGGAAAATTGGGAGCTTCATCAACACAGTTAAAAGAGGGCATTTTAAGTGAGAACATGAGGTAAAAATGGGGAAGAGATGGCAAGGGTGAGCGCAGAATAATTTGCTGTGGCCCAAGGGACAGGTATATGTAAGGAAATAGGTGGTATATATTGGGAACTGATTTGAGGGAATTAGCAACATAGGCTACAGGTTGAAATTTTACTGCCAGGTAATAGGAAGCCCCTGGATGTTTTCAAAGTAAGGAATAAACTAAGAGTACGAAGAGAAACTCAATTTGTCTGTAGAGAAGAGGGCAAATGGGAGGTAACTGGGAGGGAAGGAGATTAAGTTACTGTGTTAGTGCAACAAAGGCAATGAAGGGGTTATGGGGAGAGATAGAAGAAACAGAAGGGAAGGAGAAAGGGAAGACTTGAACCTCCTCCAGTGGGGCAACATTGCTGATTCAGCAATGGGGGCTCTGAAAATGGAGGTAACATGAGCAAGGAAATGAGAGAAAGAGATGATACCCATCTGAGTTGTAACTTTATATGGTCTGTTATGAATCCTCCAACTTCACATGACTTCTGCCATAATGGCTGAATAAAACTGGCAAGTAGCATCTAGTGACTGGCTGGTTCGTTAGGGACCAGAAACCATACTGACCTTGAACGAGGGAAATGAGAATTCAAGAGCCCTGGTTACATGCTGACTCTCCACAGTCATGTGTTCTTTCCTGTTTCATCAGTTTGATTTGCCAGAGGAAGACACATCACCCCTTTTTGCGGTGATACTTTATCTTGACGTGCTATACTTTTTTAAAATATATTTTTATTGTAATTAATAGAATGGATACATGATATTTGCCAGATGATGTATTAATTGATACCCTTTCACATGTCTTGGTCCCCATTTCCCTCCCCCCCACCCCACCCCTCATCTTGTTTTCCCCCGTTACCTATCCAATTTCAGATAACCAAATACAAATATATCGATATATCAGGTAACAAAGTGAGATAGTGTAACAATATGAGATAACCAAGGGACAGCAAAAGAGCTGAGAGATAACATAGTACCTTAAGAACAATAATCATTCATTATATGGCGTATGTTTACATCATATTTTAAATGACAAGTTTAACCAACAATTGTTCAAGGAGGGAATCTCTAATTACAATCTCTGGGACTTAGTATTTAGAACTTAATCAAAATTAGGCTAAGGGTTTGTATGCCATAGAAACATATGAATTTATGAAATAAAACATTATGTCTGTAGAGTCATAGGTTTTTATGTCTATATAGTTATATTTGTATTTCCATTACCATGTCCATAGCTTTGGATATGTAGTTATTGAGTCCTCACTCTTGTACTCTTTCGATTTAATAAACGCATATTAAGGATACCATGCGCCTTTTGTTCCTTACGTCTTGACTTGTCTCACTCAACATGATTCGCTTTAGATTCATCCACTTCCCTGCGAATGCCATTATTTTATCTTGTCTGTTGGCTATGTAGAATTTCATTGTGTATATATACCACATTTTCTGTATCCATTCATCTGCAGTAGGGCATCTGGATTGTTTCCATCTCCTGGCTATTGTGAATAGTGCAGAGATGAACGTAGCTGAGCAGGTGTCTTTATAATATCCTGGGTCATGCTGTTCAGGATAGATGCCCAGAAGTGGTATGGCGGGATCATAGGGAAGGTGTATTTTCAGTTCTTTAAGGAGCCTCCACACTGCTTTCCAGAGTGGCTGACCTAGTTTACAATCCCACCAGCAGTGCAGTAGGGTTCCTTTTTCGCCACAACCCCACCAGCAACTGTCATTGTCTGAGTTCAAAATCTTGGCCATTCTTGTTGGGGTAAGGTGGTATCTTAGGGTTGTTTTTATTTGCATTTCCTTTATGACCATAGATGATGAACATTTTCTCATATGTTTTTCTGCCATTTTAATCTCTTCTTCTGATAGGTCTCTCTTTAGTTCCCTTGCCCATTTAGTGAATGGTTTATTGGGTTTTCGGGAGATTAGTTCCCTGAGTTCCCTGTAGATACTAGATATTAAGCATTTGTCAGATATATTGTTGGTGAATATATTTTCCAAGTTGGTTGGCTGTCTCTCTACTTTTGCAACTATGTTTTTATCTGTACCGAAACTTTTTATTTTTAGGTAGTCCCATTTATCGAATCTCTCTCCAATCTGTTGTGACTCTGGGATTCTGTTCAGGAATCTGTTGCCTGTGCCTGTGAGTTCCAGTGTCTCTCCTACTTGATCATGTAGCAGTTTCACGGTTTCCAGTCTGACGTTGAGGTCTTTGATCCACTTTGAGTTAATGCTTGTGCATGGCGAAAGGCTAGGGTCAATTTTTAGTTTTCTGTATGTGACTGCCCAGTTTTGCCAGCACCAATAATTGAATAGACCATGTTTATTCCATTGTATATCTTTGGCTCCTTTGTCAAATACAAGTTTCCTATAGGTATGTGGTTCTATTTCTGGGTCTTCTATTCTGTTGCACTGATCTTCTGGTCTGTTTTTGTGCCAGGACGTACTATACTTTTAATGGGATTTTTATTCTCAGGAGAGCATTTCCCAAAGAGTCCCATAGAAGTCATTTGTTCCTTCCCAAGGCAGCCCTAGTCCAAGCAGAGTTGGTGGCAATTTTCCATGGTTATATTTTTGGTCAGTGTTTCCCATATCTTCACTCAGTCTCCTAGAAGGAAGACATTAGCTCTTTCCCATGTTTTATTTACTGCCTGACACTTTCCTTATGCCACTAACTGTGGGGCTAGGTATAGCTCTGATTTTGTAAGCTAGGCTCTTGATGTGTTAGCAGTTGAGCTAGAAGAGTCAGTACATTTTTAGAGGCCAGTAGGCCCTGGCAGGATGAGGTAGGACATGCTTTTTATGGACTCAACAATCAGATATATACTTCTTGACCTTTTCTTCATCAGTGAGTGAGTTTCTGTTTACCTTTGGCCAATGGCTGGAGTCCGGATCTTAGCAACACCCTACAAAGCTATATGGAAATACCAAGGGGGAGAGAAAGGGAGCAGGAGAAGGTAAGTTCACAAACCCAGACCATTTGTGAGTTTGTCAGTTGTTACAGTGGAGTCACACATCAGAAATCTGGTGGTCAAGTAATGGCTTGGATATTGCAGAACAGTTTTAAATGCTTGTCAGAGTCAGGACAGCTCCTGGGATTTTTTTTTTCTTTTTGGAGCCTCAATCTCTGCACAGAGGGACTGAGGTTAGGGAAAGTTTGTAAAATTGCAACTATTTTTTTGCTCAGAGACATGAACTTGATTTTCTGGTGGTGACAACTGATTTGACAATGGCCAATGATTTAGGTCTACCTCTAATAAGGGAATTAATCTGAGCTAAAACATAGTGATCTGTCATGTTTAGAGATACCTCAACATCTGGCTGACTTGTCCTCTGTCAGACAAGTTTGTCCTGTGCAAATCTTCTGTCAAGTGAGGAAAAGAACTGTGGGTAGAAAATTACATGGCAGTTTTCAGGTTAGTGATGAATTTTTCTTCCAACATACCAGCTGTGCCCACAACACTATTTTTCATGGCATTAATCAAATATCTTGCCTATAGTACCTCCAACTTTCCCAAAGGCTAAAAGATGGATCTGTCAAAAAAAATTTTCACTGGGATTTGCCAACAGCTTTTCTAAGCTCAAATGCTAGTCCAGGTACCTTAGAAGTTTGAGCAAGGCTTTTAGAGATAGCCTTGGGGAAGGTAAAGGCTGTGGAGGATGATTTTCTTTTACACTAAACAAAAAAATCGAAGACTATTTTTGTAGCCACTGTGGAAATGGGCCAGACATTCAAGCATTATTAATGTATTCCATTTTGTCACTCATAGTAAAGTGCATTTCTGGATTTGGAATTTTTAAATTAGCAAAGTACAAAAGCAATCAAGCTGGGCACTCGTGGCTCAAATCTGTAATCCTCAGTATTCAGGAGCATGAGATCTGAGGATTACTGTTTGAAGTCAGCCTGGGAAGAAAAGTCCACAGACTCATCTCCAATTAACCATCAAAAAGCCAAAAAGTGGAGGTATTGTGCAAGTGGTAGTGCGGCAGCCTTGACTGAAAAAAAGCCAAATGAGAATATAAGATCCTGAGGTTCATGCCTAATTCCTTATACACACACACAAACACACACACAAATAAACATGGTACACTGGCTTTACATCCATCAGAAGTGATTTGTAATTTGTTCGTTCTCAAAATAATTAAGAGACTTTATAGTAACAACTGATGGCTCTAAATGAAGAGGTGGAAGCTCATGTTACACTGTCCCTAAGTGTGTTAAGTCAGAAGTGATGTCCTGGGAAGGGTGATTTTTATAGTGCCATTTTTTTTGTCCTGTTGACAACTCCTTAAAAGCCATAAACTACTCTTTAGTGCCCTACCTCCCAAATACAGAGATCTCCCTTGGTTTGGGATATTTTATTTCCATGGCACTATCTTCAAGATTGTTGATCATTGAGAAAAAAATGAGCAATACAGTTATTACTCTACTTCGTAACTATACTGTCTAATTATGGAGATGGCAGCCTCAAAAGTTTAGCCCAGGGACAAAAGTGTGGCCTAGTGGTAGAGTGCTTGCCTAGTGTGCATGAAATCCTGGGTTCAATTCCTCAGTACCACATACACAGAGAAAGCCAGTGGCTCAAATGGTAGAGCGCTAACCTTGAGGAAAGCCCAAGGGCAGTGCTCAGGCCCTGAGGTCATGCCCAGGACTGGCAAAAAAATATCTCACCCAGGATAAGAGTCATAGCAAGATCTCAATACAAATTTATGGGATGAATGGAATCCTCAGGTCATTGGGTCAATTACTAAAAAGTAAAATGAAATAATAAAATCAAACAATATATTTTCTCTTGAACCCACCTAGAACAGAGAGGTGTCAAAACTTGCTCTATACATGAGCCAGGGTATCTAATCTGATTGGACTCTCAATTTCCAAGCCAGATGTTGAATAGCAGTGAAATTCTTTCTCATGTTAAAAAGTGGGAAATATGCCAGGGTTTATAACTGGTAAGTTAAAGGACATGGGAAGGCAAGTTTACTTTCTAGTGAATACAATGTGGTTTAGCAATCAGATGTCAGACCTTCCACAGTTGAAGCTTTCCAAAGCATTAAGATTTGTGTAAGGCATGGAAAGTATAGAAGGAGTTGCCAAAAGGTATTGTCAGTAGTGGGTAAAGAGTAAGAAATACCTTCTCTAAACCAGTGGACTTAATAATAATAGTAATAAGCCTTTAAGGATAGATGCAGCTGCATGCCAGTGGATCCCCTGTACTCATAGTATTAAGGAGGCTAAGGTCTGAAGATTCTGGTTTGAAGTCATCCCAGGCAGACAAATCTGAGAGAATCATCTCCAGTTCATCACCAAAAATTAGAAGGAAAAAGCCATGCAAGAACATACATAGTGCCTCAAGTTCAAGCCCCAGGACCAGCACAAAAAAATAAGAGTAGGCTCAATCTCTCTTTTCATATTTTCCACTGTTTCTGTGTTCCTAAGCAGCAAGTTCATAGATACCATTTCTTTGATTCAGGCTTTATTCTTGAGACAAATAAGTTATTCAGCTCCTGTAAATCAGGAAAACCATATCATATATGAAATCACTAATATTTATGTGACTTTTATATGCCACCTATAGAAAAATGAGTCATAGGGTATAATTGTACAAATGAAACTCAAGGCCTATCCCATTCATTATGCCTTCAGGTCTTGCTCGTATTTGTAAAAACTCATTAGTAGAAGCCTTTCTGTGTTCCTGGGGTAGATTGGAAGAATAGCTCTGCCTGTTATTGCTTGCCTTTGAATGTGCTCTTAACCTACATGAAATAAGACTGAGATGATTAAAAAAAAAGAGGCTATCTTGATTAGACACACTTTAGCATTTTAAAGTTTTATTTTTAGTGGAAAGTGAAGAAAGTTTCATTATTTCGGATAAGAATATACGTGAGAGTAAATGTGTGTGTGTGTGTGTATGCAAGTGTGACATACATGTGTCTTTAGGAGTTCACTCATTGACAGAGATTTTTACATAGCTTGCAACAATGAAATGGAACTGAAAGAATGCTATTTTCAATCCAGTCTTGTGTACTGGAAAAAGGTGCATTATTTGGAAGGGCTTTGATAGTGGTGTATTTTACAGTTTGACAACTTGGAACTTTGTAAACTGGCAATTGGGCATTGACGAAGGTATCCATTTGTCTCATATATGTCTTGTTGAGGCAAAGCTGTCAGAAGAAATCTTATCACATGGTGCCCCATTTGTTTTCTGTGGTGATTTATGATGGTTTTGAAAAGGTCTTGTGATCCCATAGGCTGCCACGATTCTCTGACTTCTCTCTGTCAATGGATCAGATTTCTGACATTTTCTGAGAGCATTCAGAAAAGATTTGATAAATCAGCTTGTGGTGTTTATTTTAATTGATCTGAGGCCCATTCCTTCAAGAATTCATCAACTCCAGTGACAAGGTCTGGATGTGCTGGGGTGGATTGAGAGAATTGGGCCGGCCATGGTCCTGTGATGATGATAGAGATATTTTGTTGAAAGTGTATGCGCACCGACGAGAAGATGTCATAACTAATTTAGTATGTTGTAAATCTTGCAACACAGATTCTAATTCATAAATCTCATCTATCACATGTGATTCATGAAACGATAGACAACCTTTGATGAGAAGGTACTTCTGTCTGCGTTCCAAGTTCCTTACATTTTTCCTTATTCAAAAATAAATCATTTCAGAACAACAGAATTCTATTATGAAAATGGAACTGTAGAGGTCCTTCATTCTTCCACTTCTGTTGCCGCACTGTCAACAGAAGTAAAAATTCTCTCCTTAAAAAGACATGTGTTTCTGAGGGAGAGAGAGGATAATGATACATGTGCTATGTGTATGTGGTCAAGGAAATCTACATACATTTGTATGAACACAGAAAGATTTACTTCAAGTTCATCTCAGTCATTCCTTTGAAATTATCTTTCTGGAATAAGTTAGCTTCAAATGAGGCTTAACATATGAAAAAAGACTTAATCCAAGTACCTGTAGCTCATACCTATAATCCTAGACACTCCTATAAGCCAATCTGGGGAGGAAAGACTATGAAATTCTTAACTCCCATTAAGCACCAAAAAAAGTTGCAGATAGAGCTATGGCTGAATTGCTAGGCTTAAGCTAAAAAATTAAGGACATTATCCAGACCTTGAGTTCAAGCCCTAAGACCACCACAAAAATAAATAAAAGCATTGAGTCTTGTTCAAGTTACTTTTTATTTAAACTTAATTCTTAAAATTGGCATTAATACAGATATAATTTGGTCGCTTATGGTGCACCCAGCATTATTTCTGATTCTGTGTCTTATTCATATTTGTTTACTTGGATTACAGGTTGGTTCTGTTTTGTTTTTTGTGTGTTGTTTTGAGCCACAGTTTGGCTTTATTGATTTATTTTGGTTCAACTTGACTGATGAAGAAGCAATCATTTTTCTCAGTGTCAAATATCTAATGAAGGAAGGTTTGTGGTGTAGTCAATCTTAGCTGAAAGAGTTTTTCTAAGCAATTAAAACTAACTTTAGCTTTAACTTATGTGAAGTAATTTATCATTCAGCTAGCCTGTTAGAAGTTAAGTCTGATCAGATTTGAGAATACTTTTCAACATACCAAAAAGTTTTACAAACATCCTTTTATCACAGATCATTAGTCTTTTCAATGATTAGCCAATCACAGCTCTGTGAATGGCTCTGGTCTGTGTTAAAGCTGAGTACAAGTTTGTTGCTAGCCAGGCACCAGTGGCCTGTAATCCTAGCTACTCAAGAGGCTGAGATTTGCAGAGTGCTGTTTGAAGCCTTCCTGAGCAGGAAAATCTGAGACTTTACTCCAAATAACCAGCAGGAAGCTAGAAGTGCAGCTGTGGCTCAAGTGAGCATTAGCTTTGAGTAAAAAAATTAAGGGACAGTGCCTAGGCCCTGAATACAAGCCCCACTATAAACACACACACACACACAGAAGGAAGGGAGGAGGGAACAAGTAAAAAACGAAAGACAGAACAAGAAAAGGGATGGAGGGGGAGGAGGGAACAAATAAAGAAGGAAGGAAAGAAGGAATAAGAAAATTAAAAAGACTTGGTCATGCCTTAAGAACTTTCCAACTACAAAACTTGGGTTAGAGTAATGACATCAGACAATGATGATCAAAATGCGGTGGGCCTAGATCTCGTCATAGAAGTCTTCTTTACAGATACCTCCAAAGAGCCCTTGAAAACAGAATCTAAAAATGAGCATCTAACATTCTCTAAAGATTTCATTTCCTAGTTTAAAAATGCCATTAGTTATGTCTGTGGTATGGGATTTTCTCTTCTCTAATGATTCTAGTCCACATATCCCTACTTTGAATTCTTGTGTGTACATTATGTGGGTTATTCAGGATAACAAGAGATAGAGCATTCATCTATTTAAATCTAATGAATGAATGTAATTTTATTTAATTATCTCTGTATACCCTTCATAAACCTTTTTATTTAATAACGAGTAGGTTCTAAAATTGGATGATATGCATCTTCCTAATTATCGGTCCTTTCTGATGGATATAGTAGCCAGCTGCAGATTACCTGGAAGTGAGAAAGAGCAGTAGTTATAGAATAAGAAATAGAAGAACTAGATTTTTCACAAATTAGAAAAAAGACATAAGTCAGTATACGCACTTTCCCTCTGACACATGCATTCTTTTAACATGCATTCTTTTAGCGAGGAGTGGTCAAATTTTAGAAATGATTGGGTTCAACAGGAGGAAGGTCACTCTGAAATAGACTCAGTGCCAAATGCCATGTCTATATTGGAGGGTAATGTGAAATAAACTCCTGTTAGGAGCCCATAATGAGGGAGAAAAGAAGGAGGCCAGAAAGATCACTGTCAGAAATGAAAATAGGTAAATTTGAATTATTGTGAAAGACACAATGACCATTGCCCACCAGCCTGAGTGGAAAGGATGTAGGGTTGTAACCATCTGTCTGTTCCCCTAGTCCTTGTCCCAAGTGTTTGGCTCTTGATCTTCCAGATCACTGTTCTCAGTGACAGACATCTCCTAATTACCAGTGATCCCAACAGTAAAGAAATAAATAGTAGGCAGATGCAAGGAATAAAAGTTTACTGCGTTCAGATTTGGTGCACACCAAAGAAACAGAACCAGAAGAAAGATTTCTTTGCAACCAGCATCAAAGATTAACTGTCAGGGGGAAAAATCCTATCTTACTGAAGGGGCTAGAAACATTTGCTATATAAAAATCTGTACTAGCCTTCAAGGATGCCAATACGATGAAGTTTCTAGAACTTTAATAATTCACACAACCATCTACACATTTGTTCTGTACTTGACTCCCTGCCAATTTAACCAATTGATAATGAGCCTGATGTTTCACTTGTAAGAAAATTAAAAAGAAACGCTAAAAGGATCAAACAGTCAAATTCTACAGAACAGATTTGACAGATCTTTAAACATTGATCCTCCCTCAAAGACACAAATACTCTGAATGTGTTTGTAGCATTAATCAAAATTTCAGATTCCATTGAGTTTTTCCCAGCACTGGTCAGTTATTTACATGGTTTGCAGGACAGGAAATGTATTGAGATGCAAATGTGGTTCATCTTTTCACTGATTATACAAACTTTGTCAAATTGTAAAAGGCTTTGATGTCTCAAGTCCTTCAATTTCCAGAGCAGAGAGTAAAAATGCAAAGGTAGGGGAGTTGCTGTAAGGAACAACTCTATACCAAGATTTTATTTTTTAGTTAGCTAAGAGTATATAAAGTCAATTTACTTGCCTGGTACCCAGTTCCATGCTAGGTATAGTGCGATGCAGAAGAGATTGGACATACCACTGCATTTATGGACTTAAAAAGACAGTAAGAACTTCTAGGCACCGTGGCTGACACCTATAATCCTAGCTACACAGTTGGCTGACATCTGAGGATCATGTTTCAAAGCCTGACGAGGCAAAAAATCATATGAAACTCTTATCTCCAATTAACCACCAAAAAGGCAGAAGCAGAGCTGTGGCTCAAGGGGTATAGTGCTAGCCTTGAGCAAAAAAAGCTCAGGGATGCTACCCAGGCCCTTTCAGGCACTTTGGGTCTGCACTCTGCCTTCCTCACACACCTGTTATTTCTCTGAATTGTATTCGTTATTTCATTCTTGTTCTCTTGATTCCTCACTAGCCAATGTCTTCTCAGGACTCTTACACTGCTGTTTCTTCTACCTTGAACACGTACTTGATGTCTGCATACTATCCCTTCTCCTTCTTCAAGGCACTGTTTATATATCAGTGAGACATCTGGTGACCATATTTTTAAACTACAAATGTCTTCTGCCAAGCCCCCTGATATCTGTAAACTCCTTCTAATAGTACTTTTTCACATAGTACTTAACATCTTCTAGCATACTACTAGGTCATTAACACAATACAGGTATTTATAGAAATATAGCTACTGCTCTGTCTGTGTGTACATGTGTGCACACATGCATGTGCCGGTTCTGGGGCCTGAACTTAGGGACTCTGAGCTGTCCCTGAGCTTTGTTGCTCAAAGCGAGCTAGCATTCCACCACTTGAGCCATAGCTCTACATATGGCTTTTCAAAATTTTTTATTTTATTGTTGGGGTGATGTACATAGGGGTTGCCATTACAATAATCAGGTAATGGGTACATTACTTCGTAGACATTGTTACTCCTTCCCATATTTTTCTCCCATTTCCCTCCCCAAAACCCCTCTCACTTGTATTGTTTTTTCCTTACCTTCCTATTTTCCAATACACAAATAAATGTACATACAATATATGAAGTACCAAAGTCTGATACAGTAACAATATGAGATAAAGCTTAAGGGGAAAAGAAGAAAAAAGAAATAGTGATGAATGGATCATGAAGATGTGGTATATTTTTGCGATGGAATTCTATGCTGCCCCATTTGTTAGGAAATGGAAAGACTTGGAAAAAAATTATATTGCGTGAAATAAGCTAGACAAAAAAGAAACATAGGATCCATGCTTTTCCTCATTTGTGACAATTAGTATATGTCTAAGATTCTCCTAACAGAGGATCATAACAGCTCAAAAGCTATATATATATGTCTATAAAGGATGAGGCTAAGCAAAATGAACTGCAGGATATGGAAACAAAAGGCTTTTTTTGATAGTTAATTGGAGATAAAAGTGTGAGGACTTTCTTGCCTGGCTTAACTTCAAACTGCAATCCACAGATCTCAGCCTCCTGAGTAATTAGGATTACAGATGTGAATCACCTGCACCCAGCAGTTACTGCTTCTTCAATGTTGTCTGTCTGTTGCCTCCTGATTTCAAGGGCTTTGTTCCCTGACACAATCCATTACCTTGAATGACACGAGACATGTATTGATATATTAGACACTCTTAAAAGGTAGAATGCCTGGTATCTTTCCTCATCTATCATATGGGCAGAGATGATGTTCCTATAACAGAAAATATGTTAAATAAATTCATATGCTTTCTCTTGTTAACTTAAGTCTCAAATGACACAAAGAAAGGACCCAAAGACCCATGGAAACTATTTTGGTTTTCTTGGTATTTGGTTTGGTTTGGCTTAGGATCAATGAAGAATGTACAGTAGAAATGAGATTAGACAAAGAGCATGTCCGATGTAATTGTAACAGATTTAGAGCCCAGCAAGGCTCATCCCTCTTGGATGTCGGCAACACCAACATCTGGAGTAAGTGAGTAGAGAGAGTAACATTGTAAGTAGGATAGCTTGCTTTGGGAAATAGGGTTTGCGTGACTATGACCTTGAGGAATTCTGGTTCTTTTTCCACTGTAGGGAGAAAGAAGGGTATACAGGCTAGGAGGAATTGAGAAAACATTGCTTCTGAGATCTTCTACACTCTTTCAGGTCAAAGCATCTAGTAATCAAATTGGGGTGCTGTGTTCTGATCCCCAAATGCTCAATCTTTAGTAGAATGGATTGTGGAGCAAAAAATAAGATGAGACCATGCAGCTGGATTGCTGTGTGCTTTAGGTCATAGATTTCTAATATGATATCCAAAGGTAAGATCTGAGAGATTTGTGAATCATTAAAGTAGATGTCACATTTTTGTGCATGTATTTTTTAATATAAATGTAAGTAAAATACAATTGCTTTTCTGAGATCCTTAAATGCCTTTGACATAAGAGGTAAAGACAATATTGTTTTGGCATACTCCAAAGCATTTGGAAAGACCTATATATTTTATATGTTTTATTAGATCCAGGTATATTAATCATCTTACTTCAAGAAAAAATTGATAGATGAAAGAGGCTTAAACTTGTGTCGCCACAAATTCCAATATCCTTATTATAATTTGGTAGATTATGTCGGCCTTAGTTTGAATGAATGGACCAGATGTCAATTAAGTCAAAACCTGTCAAGCTGGCAGAGCCCCCTAAGATCAATTCCTCTGAATTCCCTTAACATTTGTGCATGTGGTTTATACACGTTCTTGTCAATTTGTTGCCTTGAAATACCTTCTGCCTACTCCAGGAATAAATGTTTGTGCAGAGTATGTATTTGTTTATTAAATAAATTAATATTGAATGTATATAGTCACGACGTGGAGCTACCTGTGGTACTATATTAGACTGGTGGTAAAAAATCTATATTGTTTGATTTCCAATCTTGTATGTTTTGTGTTACACTGTGTAGGTTCTGCCCTAGTATAAGATGATCTCTTATATAATTAGAAATATAAATAATGTGCCACGAATGCTTATGTTGTAATCTTGGTCTTACTAGGGGCCTAATTGGTGACCCTGGCTCTTGCTCTGCCCTTCATTGCTTGAATTTTAAAATTGGTATAATATAATTATCTTGCTTGTCTTGACTAATTACAAATATGAAATTTAAATTGGCCTAGGTTGTCCCAGTCACCACCATCTTATTTTAAATTCTCAGCATAAAACTATACACAGATGTGTGATAGCAGAATCCATTTTCCCCCATGGCCAACCTGTGGGTGATTCAAACAGAAGAGGAGGAAAGTTCCTTTCCTCGAACAACAGGGAGCTGCTACTTTGATCTGTATGTGACAAAAGGTGATGCATCTTTTAAAGAAGTTGTGAGAAAGTTCAGACTGATTACAGACACAGGGGCACATTAAGGAAATTCTCGACAGTGCCTTGTATTGGGTGCAAAGGCTGCATCCACCAGAGTACAGTTATAAAGCAGGTGTTAGTCAAGTTTTGCCCAAAGATATCTAGATGGGGTTCTCTGGCATTCTTCCAAAAGGCAAGATGAAACAATCAGTTAGGTATGTTGTCAACGAGATTGATGGTACAAACTATTTGAAAATTTCATCTGATTAATTATAAAGGCAACATAGTTCTTCACCAAAGGCAATTTTGTGAGATGGGGCAATCAGACACTAACCTAGACATTTTAACCATTTTAAGTAGAAAGAGTGGAAAATGATAAAGCAATATGGAACTGGTATTTGTTCAATCCATCCAAAATCAAAAGGCTATCAATCAGTTTACCCAGAGAGAATGTATTTTCTCATTTTCTTTTCTCTTCCACTTGTGGGTTTACAAGCTCTTTAGAGAATGAAAGTATCTTAAATGGCCACAATGGATGATGACTGGATGATGGAAGGGAAATTCAGTGACCAAGTTTACCTAGATAGGTGCTGGAGAACTAGAATGACAATGCTGAACCCTGATGTATACCCATTTGTTCATTATATTTATACATTCATGCCAAGGTCATCCTGCCAGAATCAGAAATGTGATACCAGCATTCTCACTCTTTTCCCAGATTTCTTTTGCTCTTCAGAGTCTATGGGGGTTACAAATGAATCTTAAAACATTCTCTGTTATCCACTGTATGCATGCATATATGTGTGTGTGTGTGTGAGAGAGAGACAGAGAAAATGAACAAAAATATGAATCTACAACCATCTAAGTATATTAGAATTTCTTATCCTATTGAAAGTAATATATATTTAAAATTTAATTTTGAAGAACTGTATGCAATTACAATATTGCATTCAAGAAGGAGTCACTGTCTTTCTCTAAAATTTGCATTTCCCCTTTGTGGTAAATATTTCAAAGGTTGAATGCATATGACAAACAGTACCTTCTTATCCACAATTTTATATTTTAAAAACTCTCTAGAGAGGGCTACCTCCTGCTGTGTTCGAGACAAATTGTGTACAATATTCCCTAAGGTGATGATTAAATATAGACTCTTGAGCCATCATTAAGTTACTGGGAAAAATAGCATCAGGAAAGTATAGAGTGACCACTATACCATAGTACACAGTACTATGACCAATCAGATAATCCATTCACTAATACACTTATTAATATGCAATATGTGGTAGGCATTATTGCTTCCTCCCATCAAGACAATTTTCCAGTGACTAAAGAGAGACAATAAATATACCAATCAGATAAGTTAAATTTTGTGGGGCATCTTGTTCTAAGAGTAAAGTAGAAGAGAAAGTAGGAATATAGAGAGGTGCTCTCAGTGCTAAATATTCATGTTTGTTGAGGGTAAGCATTGGAATAAATTCTCAGCAACTGTATCTTTCATATTAATCTTGAAGCCACAACAAAGCATCAAAGAGTTAGAGTATGTACGATCTGTATATGTACATTGTTACATAAAAAAAAGCACTACACCCAGGCACAGTGGCCCACGCCTGGAATCCTAGCTACTCAGGAGGCTGAGATCTGAGGATCATGGTTCAAAGCCAGCTCAGGCAATAAAGTCCAATCACTAGAAAATGGGAAGTGGAGCTCAAGAGCTCAGGGACAGTGCCCAGGACCAGTGTTCAAGCCCCATGATCAACAACAACAATAAAAAAAATTACACTGTGTGATTTATTATTCCCAGGGAATGGAGAGAGGATTAAGGAAGCAGAAATTTTGTAAGTTTATACCTCAGTGGTAGTTTTGTTAAAAATGTAAAGTAATATCTATGTGCTAAGGAAACTGGACAGAGATGAACATTAGGCTGTGATAAAGATGCTTTATGCACTGCACAAATAAAGTTGCTTTTCTTTTTTACTCTATAAAGCTGAATTAAAATACTTTCTGAGACCCTCTTCAGACATAAGTTAGCTTTTGCTGTTGACAAGTTCTAAGTACCTTGGCAATTTTGGTTCTCAGTCAAAAAATATGGATTTAGTTTTGTGCCAGTAATGGAGGTTTTATTCTTTGGTTTTCTTCTCTCAAATATCACCTTTTGGCATTTTAGTAGTTATTTGAAGATGAGAGTCTCATGGACTTTTCTACCTGGGCTAGCTTCACTGTCATTGGATCTCAGTCTCCTAAGTAGTTAGAATAAATATTCTTTATCATTCCTAAAGCGGGATACATCCAAGGTAAGAACAAATATCCATTGTACTATTTGTCTAAAATGATAATCCACTGATAATTTTCTGTGTCTAGACTCTATCCTCAAGATTTTATACCAAGAGCTTTGTACAATTTTCTATAAGGTAGTGTCAATAAACACATGTATACAAATGTTTGAAAACAAATTCCTTTACACAATGTTTTAGAAACAAAGTACATTTGGTTCGCCATGTAGGGTGTTCATAGAGCTTATGAGAGATCAAGCACTGAATAGTTTTCTCTCCCACAAAGAGATGTCCAAAGAGCCCTGCAAATGAGCGCTCCAAGACTGTTTTTTTCATTTTATAGTTGGGATAATGTATAGAAAGGGCATCACTTCTTACTGATACCCCTTTTCGTGTTTTCTCCCCATTTCCCTCCCCTTACCCCTTCCCAATCATCTTGTTTTCCCCCTTCCTTTTCCTATTTCAAATCAACAAATAAAAGCATATGCAATATACCAGGTAACAAAGTCAGATACAGTAACAATATGAGGTTAAGAACAACAAGCACAAGCACACAAGACAAAGCTCTTGTTTCCAGAAAATGTTTTATCAGAGATTGACCCAAGAATGCAAAACTGGTGAACAATTCCTTGATGGCACAAGAGTGGTTTTAGAGTTCCAACTCTGGATGTAGAATGAGCCTTGTCACCATAAATCTTACAGAATTTTTCTCAAATACTATGCTATGAAACAAACCAGAAAAGAAGTGCACTATCTCTTTGATCCTTAAAGTTTAACTTTCAAGTTCTCAGATACCTTCTTTGTTCAGAAGAGCTGATTATTAGCATTCATGAAGTACTCAGCTCCAATTTTTAATAGGGTGTTTAGGAGTCTGAGATCTCTCCAAATGGTCTTCTCCAATGGATATTCATTCACATCGTAAGATATTCAGTATGCCAGAACACAGGTTGGATAACTGTGAAGGAAATTTAAAGTCAATGAAGAAGGTAGCATCTGGGGGCATCAGGGAGTACAAAGATAATTGTGGATCAATTGTGCCAGACAATCTGAAGCAACTTAAGACTGCAGTCAGTACTTTAATTGTTTCTGCTGCCGAGTTTGAAACAGCATTTAGTTCAATGAATGATGTGTTAACACCTAGTTGCAATGCCCTGTCCATTAGTTGCATATCATCTTTGTCTTTTTATTAAGCTAGTTGGTCCACCGTTCCACATGCTTAAGCCTGAAGATTATGTCAAGAAGTGGTTTGTAAGTGATGTCCTGAAAGGCAGAAATTGTGGAAATGTGACAAGAGAAGCTCTCTGGCTCTTCTGTCTTACTTTTATGCTATTTGATGAGTTTGAACTGTTCCCCCCGCCTCTTGAAGTCTAAACTCCTGGGTACTGAAAAGTGAAAAACTCTATAATTTTTTCACAAAATAAAACAAGCCTTAAGTTTGGCAACTTCTTTACTTTGGGGAAAACAAGGATACCTCCCCCACGAACACTCAAAGAATTGCTGATTGAAAATCATCCCTTCAGTCTACCAGTAATATATTGCAATATATATATACATATATATTTGAAAGAGGAGAGATGAGAATAAAGCTGGACGTAAACATGTGGCTTAAGTAATTGTACCAGCTTTGAGTGAAACAACTAAAGATCAGTGTCCAGGGCCCTTATTTCAAGCCCCTGCAGTGGCACGAAAGAACCACCAGTAAAAAAAAAGAATAATACAAAAGAAAAACAGAAAACGTCACCCATCTGCATTTTTGGAGCCTGCACTTGAGACAGATTTTTGTCCTGTATCTCTGGGTATTCTGTCCTATAGTGTTTGTATGAATCTGGAAAATACATAGATGAATTTAATGCAATTGTCTTATGCAAAAATGGCTCTTGTACTTCTGTAGTCGTCTCTAGTCTCTCATGTATCCTTACTGTCTTCAGAGGAAAGACTCTGGGAAAGTAATCATTAAGCGACTCTTACTTCTTGTCCAAAATGTAAAAGAGAGATCTTTGCAGTAGCAGGGTGCTCTGTCAAATCCAAGGCCATTTGTTTTTCCATGGGTTTTTTTTCCCCTCAATTTTCACACCTTTTTTGTTCCAGCACTAGACCTGAAAACCTACATCACAGGACTTAACTTATGACTTCAAACAACAGGCATTCAAATTCAAGTGATGATAGATAGCTCATGATTAAAATATCTCTTTTCTTTGTGCAATGAGCCAGCAAGATTCTTTGAGAGCATTTAAACTGTAATACTCTCATACTTCAACATTCTTCTCCAGAGTTCTTTGCAGCCACAATTTCTCAAGAGAGAAGGTTCACTGTCCACATGTTCACGGGAGCTCTTGTGTTCAGTCATAACCTTGAGCCATGCCTAGCCTTCCTTTACACTCTCTCAGTACTTACTCCTGTAGTAACTATTTATTTTCTCTCCCCACATATGGATCCACGGAGAGAAGGCACCATTTATAATATTACCCGGTCAATTTTCAGTTTAAATACCTCTCACTTGAAGTCTGTAGGATTTTGATCCATTTGATGGGGGTGGAGAGTTCAAGGGGTGGTCTCTTTTTCTCAACTTGGGGAGCAGCTCCAGCTCCTTGATGATAAGTTGCTCAGAGTAAAGGAAGAAAAGAGACTTTCAGTTATTGAATATTTAATTCTGGACTGCAGTTTAATCAGGACTGGGATTTGGGCAATGGCTCCAGCCCCTCCTAACTTAGTACAGTTTCAGTTCTTAGTATTCCTTAATTATCCCACTGAGATGCTTGAGAAGCAACTAGTAGTAAATGAACTTGGCAAATCAGCTATTACCCAAGTAATGAAATACAAATACATATGTTTTGACAATTCTTCAGGGAAATTTTTTTAAGCCAGGAGCCTCAATGGATTGCATTGGCCAAGAGAGGAGAAAACAGGTGTTGTTATCTACAAACAATTTGACAGGAGTTTTAAAAATAATGCACAGATTTTCTTGCCATGAATTCCAAACATGTCAATTAATCTATGGAGAATCCTGATTGTCAAATAATGAATCAATATATGCCCCACAGGAGGGCTAAGGGAGGGATCGCTGTGACGTAGAGTTAAATATTCAAGGCTTTCTCACAAACAGTATATCTAAGGATGCATACCAACTTCACATCTAACCTCAAACAAAGCAGAGATCAGCTCTACTGAGAAAATTGATTTTATTCAACAGTAAGGCAGGGGAAATTAGTAAATTCAATATTTGTAGAAAGAAAATAAGCGGAGCCAGCTATTCCTGGTGGTCTGAGACTATTCTTTGTTTTGGTAATTATGCCTTTATGTTTTAGGGCTCTTATTTACATTTTCAGAAGGGCTTGAAATAGTTCATGCACCAAGCAACACCCTTGAGCATCCAGGTTCCTGTACTGTACAACAATCAAGCTGTCCCTGGACCAATACAAATTAAAAATGAATGCTAACTTTTAATAAAAAGGTCTCTGATTGTTTGGGGCTTCTTCAGAGTTGAATCACACACTAATGATTTGCACTGTAGCCAGGTCCTCGGTGTGACAGCATCTCATTGTAGTGGAGCCCACATTTACATAATGTGTAGTCTAAAATACCTTGGAGTTCAAGGATAGAACTATGGAAAATAATTTTTAGCCTGGTTTCTGTGCACCTGGATCGTAAGACACAGGCAGCTCTACAGCAATGGGATGAATTTACTAATGTTTGCTATTGGATGGTAAGCCATTCTAAAGCTATGAAAGCCTTCAAAACCCCACAGGTCTCCATTTTGCCATTAGCCTTACCAGTTTAAACAGTCTGCTGCAAGAAATATTGACAGGTCAAGTACAGCGGGGAAGAGCACGTGTCCCAGTGGCCTTTACACTGACAGTTTCTCCCACATTAAAGAGTTAACTAGCAGCCAACCAGCTCCAAGTGAGAGCTAATGAATGAAATGGAGATTGATATAGACTCTCTTTGGAGGTGCATCGATCTGTATCTTGTGAACTCAGCTTAGGAATTCTGTGAGCAGCATTGCCTGAGTAACCCGGCATGGTGCCCATTAGCAAATAACTCTTTTAATGTTGATCTTCAATTGATATATTTATTTATTGTATTGCATATTTCAGTGACCCCTCCCCACACAGCCACGTGTTTGATGGTTGTGGTAGCAAACTCAGAGAGGCCTGGCTGGATGCATTTCACGTTGGGCAAGGCCAATGAAATTATATAATTAATGCTTCTTTTATCTGTGTGGGTTATATCCAAGTGGTCTTTCTGGGGGTATTACATTCTCCTTCTTGCTGCCCCATCCAACACTAATGAATCCATTGACGATGAATTTTATCCCTGGCACAGCTACTACTTTCTTTTAGGATGTTATCACAATGAAAATAAGTTTTGAAATAGTAAAAGGCAGCTTAGTCTTGCAACTTCCGATTAAAGATACTATCTGCATAACTGATAGCCAGCAGAAGCAGTGAAGGTAATAACTGCTCAGAGAACTAGATGGTGATATTCTAGGAAATGGCCAAGTCTGTATAGAGCTGATTCACCTCCAGTCATTCCTGGATGGATGCTTCTCATTTAACAGTTAAGCTCAATATTGGAGAATCACCAAGGGAATTTGTGGTTTAGGAGATCTGGGTTGGAATTTGGAAATAAATATGCTAATATTCAAATAGTTTCATTGCAGGTGTTTTTACAGATGCATAGATGTTCAAAGTTAACCAAAGCATCCATACAGGAAATTGCAATATTCATAATATTCACTTCACCTCAGTGACCTCTGCTATCTGTAGGTAACCAGAACTTTGGCCCTGGAGCTGAGTTTTACTGTCATTACTTCCAGAACCCTGTAACTCAAGTCTATGTAAATATAGGAAAATATAGCTTATTTCCCTAATCTGAAGGAAACCTAGTAATTGCTCCCTATTGCTAGAATGAAAGTAATACCCAAATTCTTTTTTGATATAATAAAAGTTTAATTATTATCTTCCAGAGACAGATTGTCACTCACAAATACCATAAATGTAGAAGGTTGCTATCTAACTCACCCAGTTGTCACATTTAGTTTCTAATGCTTTGTCTCAATTAGTGCTAACACAAAGAGATGTTATAATCCAACATTTTATTAGTAAAAGGAAAGGACACGATCTTCAGTGTCCCTTCAGAAGCCGCTCAATTGCAGAGAAATTAAGGCTCTATACCAATGCATCAGATTACAGAAGCAGCTTGGTTTTTTGCTTTTTTTAAATGTAGAAAGGACTTATAGCTACAGAGTACATTTCTTTTGGACAGTGTCATCCCTTCCTTCTCTCTCTCCCAGTTTTCCCCTCTATCCCCATCAACAAATTGTATAGTTCATTTTGAACACAGTATCTAGTGTATGTCACTGTTGTATATGCACAAAGGAGAGGATCACAAAGGCTTAATACCTAAGTATTCTCCATTAGTCTCTCTGTGTGAATATATAGAGATCTGTATAATTTATCATGTCCTGATGTATTTTTTTCTTTTACTATCCGGTGTGTTTACCTATCGATTTATAGGTACTTTCTACTTACCATACAACCTATGTTTCTTTGGGTCTGATTTACTTTACTTACTATAACTTTAAACAGCTTGTTTTATCCCAGAGACTGCTTAAATTGGTCAAGACAACTTAAGACTTTATAGAATATGTTGCTAGGTACTAGTGCTACTAAAGCCAAAATACCTGGTATTTTGTCAACAAGCCAGGTACCAGTGGCTCATGCCTATAATTCTAGCTACTTAAGATGCTGAGATCTAAGGATCATCGTTCACAGTCAGCCTAGACAAAATGTCCATGAGAGTTGTGCCTCCAATTAAGTCACTGAAGTAGTAGAGCACTTACCTCAACAAGAAAAAGCCGAAGGACAGCCCCTGAGTTCAAACCCCAGTACTGGCACAATAAGTAAAATGTTAACAGTACCCAGAATAAAGGCATTAAATATGGACATTTGGGGAACCATTAAACTTAATGAGGTAGTTCAGACAATTGAGGAGCTTGCTATGATCTGTGAATAAACCTAAAAGTCTGGAGACTGAGAGTTCTGTGTAAATATGATAGAATATGATATTGTTGCACTTGTGTGAACTATAATTAATTTATTTGGCCGTACTAAGGTTTTGAAATCATTCACTCAACCTCTTGAGTCCTTTTTGCCTTCATTATTTTTGGAGTAGAGTCTTATGATTTTTACCTGGGGTAGCCTGACACTAACACCTTCTTTGATGCATGTTCTGCCTAGCTGGGACCATAGGTACTCACTATGATACCTACTTGTTCTTTGAGATTAGATCTTGTTCAAATTTTTGGCCTGGGCTTGCCTCAAGCCATAATCCTCCTATTTCTACCTCCCAAATACCTGGGATTACAAGCTTGAGCTACCCGGCCTCAACACAGAATGACATTTTAAAAACAATCTCTGAATGTAGTGTGGAGGATGGATTTGACAAGGGTAACTTGTGAAACACTGAAAGCAGTTAGGCCAGCACCCTAGCTCTGTTAAAAAATAAATAAATACATAAATTAGTGGATTAGAGATATGACTCAAGGGGTAGAGCGTCAGCCCAGGAGTGAAAGCATCAGATACTGACTTCAAGTTCCAGTCTTGGAAAATAAGTGGGCCTGGATGTTATTAATGACACAAAATATAGTGTCACCTAAAATATGAAGGCAGTAATTGCATCCCTGGGTGTTTGTGACACTGGGTGGTAGCTAAGTCCAGTAGGAGAACTCCAAGAGGTTTGGGACCATAGAGAGAAAAGATAAGGAATATCTGATTAGCTTCCATTTGGATAGGTTTTGCATTAGCTGCCTATGGGCCATAGTGACACCATGAAGAAATTGTTCTAAAAGTTGTAGGCATACCTGTCTCCTGAATCTTAGTATTGCTGATAGCCAAGGTTCTAGGAATAGAAAAGAGTATGCTTTCTAATGTGATGCTTCCCAAAGTATGGACACGCACCCCCAGAAACTTTTTTTTATTGTAATGTATCGAGAGGTTATAGTTATATTCACCAGATAGTAGGTGCATTACTTCTTACACACTGATACCCCTTCTCATGTTTTTGTCCCCATTTCCCCATCCCCCCCAATCATTTTGTTTTCCCCCCTTCCCTTTCCTATTTCAAATAAACATGTACAACTTTGATGTATGTTCAAATTTAGGAAGGATTAGTTAAAGAAAGGTAGAGAATGAGGACAGTTCTAGGAGGAGTAATTAACAGATTAACGGAGACTGGATAGAGCAGTTTCCCTAAACTCAGGATTTTGGAAGTAAAATTACAGAGGGATGCTGGTAGGAAGAAAGAAGAAGATAGAGAATATGTTGTTTGTTCAAAATGCTTAGCTAGCACCAAATGCCAGTAGCCCATGACTATAAACCTAGCTAAGATCTAGAGGACTGTGGTTTGCAAGCCAGTCTAGCCAGAAAAGTCTGTGAGACATCATCTCCAAATACCAAGCAAAATGCATGGCTGAGTTGTAAGAAACCAGCAGCCAAGCAAGCCAGATGAGTGTGATATCGTGAGTTTAAACACCAGTTTGGGAGAAAATGAGGAAGAAGGTAACACTGTTCAAAATGAAATGTACTCGCTATCTTATATAACTGAAATGCCTCTGAATATCACCTTTGTAATAAAATTGAAAAAAAGAAAAAAACATCAATTTGAAGGGACAAAAAAGAAGAAGAAAAGGTTAGCTGTTAGCTGAGAATGAAAAAGTGACCAAGGAGGAGAAAGGCAGAGAGAATTTTGGAGTAGAGGAAAGGTAGCTTTCTAAATAATAGCGCACAGGCCTTGAGTTCAATTCCTAGTGTTACCAAAAGAAGAAAAGAAAAGCCTTGGAAGAGTCTTGGACCATGGACTTAATTCAGACAATTATGATACCTCAGAGTGCTTTCTCTGAACCCTATTTAGAAACTTCATTGTATCTTTTCACTAATTGTTCCACAACTCCCAGGACATAGCCCAGGTTTGATGTCCTGTCCAAAGCCATGTGTCAATGTATCTCCAGAAACCTTCCTTCCCCAGACTCCTGAGTCCTTAGCCTTTATGTCATCTCTCTGTACTATCTTCTGCCTGCCCCTGTAGTCAGTGAGGGGGGGGGGGGAATTTCTTCTTATCTTCAATGGCTGTCTTCTCTATGACCCTTTCCCTCCATCTTGAGCTGACTTGTAACACATCTCTCCATGGCAGCCCACATACAACTGTGTCTTCAAGTGTTTGGCTACAGCTGTAAAGCTGTGGGCTGTAAAACGGACTAGACTATGCTAATGTTTTATTCCACAGTGCCATATAGTCTCTTCCCATCAGAGGTCCTCACTGGTAGTTTGTGAAATAGAGGAATGAATACATTTATGAAGGGCCATTTGTTGGGTTTCAGCACTGCAGGTTCATGACAGTATCTGCATGATTTGCCTGACTCAAATCTCTATATTTGTCTGAAGACAGATAAGAGGTTTTGTGCAACTATAACAGTTTTCTTTGGAGGATAAAAATGGTTTCCTAGGATATAGACTTTGTTACCTGAGCTGGGATTTCTAGTTCCTCTCAAGGACATGTTAGGATCTTTCCAAAGCTGTACTTACCCTGCCAGATTTTAATGGTATTTGGGAGGCTAGGGGAGGTTCCCAAGGAAGCCAGATTAAACCCCAGAAATCTAATCACCACAGCCAGATTCCTAATGCATGCATATTTGGGGCATACACCAAAAACAGCCTGGCTGTTGGATGCAAGACCACTCAGTCAGGGAATTCTCAGAACCATGAAATGATAAAATCACAGAATCTGCCTGCCTGGCATACCAGGCTACTAAATTGCCTATTTGTAAACCAGACACTGCTATTAAATACTAACAATGACTATCTCCTTGTCAGATAAGAAATCTTTACCATGTTCATTTCCTCCCAGCTAACTGCCAGCAGGACAATAGAGTACCTAGGTAACACTGTGGGTGTGTATGTATATACACAGAGACAGACAGAGCTCTACTGCAAGTTTAAGGATGGGGCTGACCATGCTGGTTGACCACAATGTTATATCCACTTCTGCATTTTCTTTAGTGTGATTGTGGGCACTGACATTTCCTGGTAAAAATAATCTTTTCATTGGAAGCTCAAGAAAAGCATCTAAGTTTCTGAAAACTCAACTCTTTTAAACTGTTTTCTATACTTGTTCGTGGCTTACACCTGTAATGCTACCTACTGAAGAGGAGAAGATCTGTGAATTATGACTAATAGCCAGACAGAGCAGGAAGGTTCATGAGATTCTGATACCCAATTAATGACCAAAAAGCCAGAAGTGGAGGTGTGATTCAAGCGGTATATAGCACTAATCTTTAGTGAAAAAGCTAAGGGACAAGCCCTAGGCCCTGAATGTAATTCCCACGACTGGCAAAAAAAGAAAAGCAAAGGATTCACATAGTATGTACAGTTTGCTTCATAGATAAAGATGATAATAATGATGAGTCTACCAATTTTTAGACTCAGCTTATATATTTAGAACATATATACATATTTAGATTTATCATATCACTTTATAGAATCAATTATGACTAATTTCCCCCTGTAATAGATGTCGAAGAAATGATAGGAGAAAACTTCCCTACATGTTGTATCTGTGCTGTTCACTGCTTTAAAGAATTTTCAAGCTTTGTTATAAAGTCCTGCTTTTTCATGAAGGAAAAAAATAGATTATATATCGTTCAGGAAAGAGAAAAAAATTATAAGGAGATTTTGCCTATTGAATGTAATGGATTGTCAGGAACCCTTGACATTTTTCTACAGGCAAGGCCACATAAAATCAATACATCTTAGGCAAGGTTTAATTTATTTGTAGGGTCTTACAACAAATGACTTACCTTTTTGGTTTGCCATTTTTCTTTTTCACTTCTGCACTCATGAGTAACTACAGTTTTTATGTCTCATTATTAAGCACAAAACAGGATGAGGGTGTCATTACTTCCATATTATATATATATATATATATATATATATATATATATATACACACACATACATATATATATATATATATCCTTTTACAGAGAGCTATTACAAAGCAAGATGAAAACATCCAAGAATCTCATTGTTGTAGACATATGAGTTTTAAAACAATGCTTTCTGTCCTGTTGTCTTGGATGCAAAAGACCTCCCCCTGGGACCTAGGCTCTGCCTTAACCATCTGCTTTTCTGGTGCTATGTGTCTGTTGGGGAGCAGTACTCTCCCACCCTTTACCCCCCCCTCCCCGTGCGGGGTACCATTGTGGGATTTGTGAATTATTTGCAAGTAGAATACTTCAAAACACGCACTTTGGCCTAGCAAAGAAATGTGGGGATATTTCAGCACATCAAGCACTCACAATTATTTGAATTGGATCTATATGATTTTCCCCTTTATATTACATTTTAGAATTTTTTTCTTTGATGGTAAGCTAATGGTAATGGCCATTTAAATTGAATTATTTTTTGTACACTCGTAGACTCACAGATAAGAGTATGAGTCCACTACCTCCTTCTGTCAGGCCATCATTATCTATGAGCACAGCTGTGGGGACAGGGCATGGAGGGAAAACTGGGACCAGCAATTATCAGGGTTTGAACCCAATCCCTCCACATACTAGTTATGTGACATTGAGTACATTTCTTTTTTTTTTTTGGTGTTGATATTCAGCACCTCACACTGAATTCTGGTTTTTTTTGCTCAAGGCTAGCCTTTTAACACTGGTGCCATACCCCCACTTCTAGCTTTTTGGTGGTTAACTGGAGATAAGTCTGTTCAAGCTGGCTTCAAACTTGTGATCTTCTTATGGAAGCCTCCTGGGTGGGATGACAGGTGTGAGCCACCAGCATCTAGCTAGGGTACATTTTTTAACCTCACTTTCTCCTCCATTTCTGTATTTGTAAAATTGAGAACATAACAATATCAACTCTTTATTTACACATACACACACACACATATATATATATATATTTACACACATCCGTGCATGTATATTACTGCTCCACAAATTGTGAGCTTTTATACCTGAGACTCATGTGAGGCATAGTAAATGTTAAGTGGTCAATATACACTCGCTATTAGTATTTTAAGTGAGAATGTGGCAATTCGTAGGTATGCCACCATTGTTTGGCTCCTTGGGTAAAGAATTTGAGCCCAGAAGTAGAAATGCCCAGCCTCAAATGAGGAAGATGCAGCTGTGTGACTGTTAGAGCAAGCATTTCAAAGCAATTCTTTACAGTGGTAATGGATGTGGCAAATGTGTGGATTTTGTTAGGATTTCTTCTGACAGCCATGAACACAGATATATTTTAAAGTAATGTAACTGTCCTAAATCTCGAGCAGGGAATACAATGACTTCTAGTATTATTTTTCACTTCTGCAATGACACTCCAGAAGTTATATTTGATAAATTCCTTAGAAGTTATTTGACTCAGAAAAGACCCTGTTACATTTAACCTTGGTTTTGTTCTACTCAAAGCAATGTCCAAGGCCCATCTCCTGCAATACATCACAGAGGTTAATACACCAAAGCTCGGCTGTCTCCTGGTTCCTAAGGACCCCTTCTTAGGAGAAATCATGTTCCAACGAGGATTTGGATATGCTGTATATCTATTATTGGGTAGTTCGTCTAAATTTTAGACAGACTCCTTCCAAACCAGCTTTCCTCTGATGCAAATAATACATAAGAAAAACTCATTATTTCAAGAAACATATATATACTATATATGTTTATATATTTTTATATAATCACATATTTATTACGAATGTGTATATTATATACCTCTTATGTGATTACATGTTTATATTATACAATTGTATAATCATATAAATAATGATATTTATATGTGTGTGGTTAGACTGGACAATCTAAAGAGCTGGGTACAATTGATAACTTTTTTTCCTTAGGAACAAGAATAGGCCATCAAAGAAGTCATGTTTTTCTCAGGCAAAGCAATTGTAATAAAAACACATCATCCCCATTAGGCAAATAGCCTGTCATTGTATTATACAGTTACCATTTCCATACTACGTTTTGACACCTCAGTTCATATATTACTACAACTTATAGAATATTT